>NW_009615865.1:17390-57727 GCF_000690535.1 Cariama cristata
CTGTCCTTTTAATTTCCTTTTTTTTTTTTTCCCCCTCTCTGAAAATAAGCATTGACAGGGGTGGGAGGGAAGAGGAACAAAATGGGAGGGACTTTTTTTAAGGTAGAAAACTATATCTAGATGCTAAGAAAGAAAGAAAAAAAAAAAAAAAGAAAACCCTCCAAAACAGAGACTATGTGGATGATAATTCAGAACTGGGAAGGAAAAAACCTTCCCCCACTCCAAACAAAAAAATATCCTTTTTGCTGAATGCAAATTAACTTGTATCAGAAAGCAAAGCAATAGTATGCTAATTTTCCACTAATTCTTTCATGTTTTTGACTGAATGAACTATGTGATACTTGATAACTACCAACATTGCCTTTTCTTCAATTTAATTTGGAATAGGAGAATTAGGGTAGCATAATTTTAAAAAAAAAAAAAAAAAAAAAATCAGTGTCTTTTATAATGAATCTTTTATTTTCTAGATATTTTTTGAATTACTACCATAGGTGTCTAAAGACCAATCGCCATCTTTTCCATTTTCTTTCCCCGTTTTGTTTTTTCTCTGCGTGACAAAAAGAATCTCTAAAATACCTTGATAACCTTCAATTTACAAAGGTTACATCTTATCCACAGATGGAATTTCACCATGTGACAATTTTTGTTGCATTTAATTGCAGACAGAAACTAAAGAACACATAGCTGAAAGAATAAAAACAAATCGGTGGCCTCCTCTGTATGATTATCACTCTCTGTAGATAGCTCTACCTGAAAAAAAGAAACACAGCTGCTTTGATAAACTACCTGTATGAACATCCTGCCTTTCTATGGTCTTCAAAGTCATTTCTGAAATACTACATAATATGTAACTTTAAGAAGAAATTCTCAAAAATATATCTAAGTAGGAACTCAGGTCTGCAAATTTCATATTTGAAACTTGTATTGTAACATCTTGATAAATTAATTTAAATATTGTTTGAGAGAAAATGTAGAAACAAGGAGATAAGAAATTTCCCTTAATGATACATCTGTTTTCACAATACATCTTACTTATAGTTTCAGCAGAGGCAGTTACAGTGCAACAAACTTAATCCACAGATATTGATTCAGTAAGTTGTATTTGTGGAATAGTTGGATCATTCCTACCTTGATTATAGCTGAGTTGTTAATGCTCAAGTGTATGTCTGCATATTATATGAAACTTTTTTCCACTCTGAATCAACGTTCAGGTGCTGAGAAAACTGATGGGGTGAAACAAAGGCTACTGCTTGTAAGCACCAGTATTTTGGAAAAGTTCAGGCTTGTTTTATTAATTAAGATGAAATATTCATAACAGTTGGGAATGTCCACGATTAAGCCAGCTCAACCACTTGTTTGTTGACATATTCCCAGAGTAGTGGAGTTGGGCTTGGGGAACTGCTTCAGAATGCATTTAGTGATGTGCAAAAGATGCTAAGTGAAAATAGTATCAGACTTCAGCCTCAGAGAAAAAGAAACTATGAGCCCTATACACACAAGAAAATAAAAAGACTGTATAAAAATCTTGAAAATAGGGCCAAAAGTGTCAGGTAATAGAGCAGCAACATGCTTTTGCAGATCTCTGACTACCAGAGCCTTGGCCTAGCTCCCAGCTTCAGAAGTTGGATCAAACTAATCTTCGTTTTGCCAAAGCTGATGGAAGCTCTAAAAATGTAAATCTGAGCTACAGCATAAAAAGTGAAAGAATATTTCTTGCCTTATACAATTTTTCAAAGCACATAAATTTTAAAATTAAATGCTGGGACTCTGCAAGATTTGGACTATGCAACAGCCAAAATAAGTTACCAAAATTAATGGAAATAGGGCAGTAAGCTTTTTCAGGATTATAATGTGATGCAAGTGTTGGGCAGAGTGATGACAAGTCTACTGCTCCTCTAGATATCTGTATTTCATTTTTATGTGCTCAAAAGTTGCACATAGTTGCATTTACAGAAATCAATAAATTCTTGCATCTAGATTTTCACTAAACAGAAAACTTTGTCAATCTACTCCAGCATTAGCTATCATTTGACAAATCTCCACAACAGATTTTGGTTTATAAAAAAGTATGTATTAAAAATATTAGGAAGGACAGTTTTGAAGCATTATCTCTTTAAAACTAGAGACAAATGATAGGCATGTAGACCCTGAAAACCTGAGGATTTTAAAAAATATTAGAAGGTTTGGAGTAGAAATACAAACTTGATGGCTCACACTTACATGTGACTTCAAGGTGCAACATTGGGTTGAAATAAAATGGTGTTGCTGGGCAAGTTTGACTCCATTGTAACTTTCTGGGTCAAGTTAGGGAAATACTAAGTAATAAAGGAAGTCATACACAGGTACTTTGTTAAGAAGCGTGTATGTGAAGTAAGTGTGCCATATTGTGGTGACACGAACACCATAGTTAATTGATATAGGGGATATCTACACTGTTTTATAAAGTGACAGGTTTTATAAAAACATCTACTTAGCTTAAATTATAATATCCATTAACTATGTCTGAGTTGGTAACTCCAACTTCAAGGAGACAGCTGTTCCACTATAAAAAGATCCCTACAGACACACGCCCCCCATACATGAAAATACTTGCACATATTTCCCAACTTATAAAACACATACCCTGCTTTATTTGGTGGTTTGAAGCAAAGAATGTATCCATGCAAATCCTGCAAAAAACTGTTTGCCTGGTACTATTCACTTCAACGCTACCCTAACACCTAACCTACTCCAACACCTCGACAATGAGTTATGTTACAACTACTGCATCTTTTGTAAAATGAATTGTGATCTTTCTTTGGTTGACCATTTTTCCTTCTGTCTTACCTACTCATTAAATTCTGTTCTGTCCTGTCCCTGGACTGTGGAAAAGAGACTCTTCTAGCATGATGGGATGGTGAACCTTAACAGACACCTAGGTATTACTGTAACACAAACAATAACAACATAGGGTGGTACTGTTAAGTCAGTAAACTGACTGTACCTAATTATTGTTATATGAATCACTAATTTTTAGACCTGGGCTCAGCTGTACTGAGTATGGTTTCCCAGAAGTAATGTCAGCCTTCCACGATTTCTCCTTTTCCCCTTGTTTTCTCTGTGAATATCCAGTTAAGGAATGAAATCTTGGCTCATTCAAAACCTAAACCAAAACTCAATTTGGTTGATAAGATCTTTAAAACAGCGTAAGAAATGGAGCTCCTTACTGCCTGATTGCAAGAAGGGACAAACTAACCTGGAGACAGAACATGTGATAATACAAGGTGACAAACTCAGCTGGATGTTGATAAGGGAAAAAAAAATGAATTCTGCTCTCAGTTGGTATAAATACTGAATTTCTACTGTATTTAGGAAGATACTAAGGTGCAAAAAATGCATTTACCACAGCGTTTCATTTGAGGTCAATATACTCTAAAAGCAAATCTCCTGGTCACGGCCACTTGCTGAGCTTTGGTTCACATTGCAGCTCTGGAGTGTTAGAACTGGATTCCTTTGGGGTAAAATGCAACTGGAAGATGTCCTCTGGCAGCACACCTAATGCTCTCCAGCTGCTACTGGGCATTCAGTCTGCAGAGCAGGCTACAGCCAGGTGGAAGCAAAACATGTGCAGTGCGGACTAAGATCCTGAGTGCCAACCAGTGTGCTCTAGAGATCAGTCCCTGTTGTGCTGCACTACTCTCCATTGCAGGCAGAGGTATATCACACAGGCACTTGAGAGAGAACCCATAGGGCTCATTAGTTGTGCTGATGTCTCAAAACAAATAGGAAATGTTGCTTTCTGAAGTGAAGAGTATAGTGAGCAACACCTACTGTTTTTGAAGAAAAACCAAAAAACACCAAACACTGTTTAAAAAGTGGAAGAAAGCATCCAAAATGTTGAAACCTTGCAATAAAGGTTTGTTGTGGGGTTGGTTGGTTGTTTTGGGTTTTTTTCTCCATACTGCTAGTCTCATATTCCAACTTCTGGGAACAAAAAGGATAAGCATGGAGTAAACAGAATAGAGAATGGCATATCGTCCAGGAAACATTTATGACACAGAACTACTTAGAAGTGGGATGTTGCTGACACATACAGGCAAAAAATTCAGGCATGAATGGAAAGATTAGTAACCGAACTTCTTGTTGCATTCATCCATGAAAGCAGAATACTCAGTGGTGAAAGCATAATTATTACCCTATTTCCTTTAGGATCAATAAAATACAAGAATAATAAGAAATACTAGTAACGTTGCCTTTCTACAGCTGAAAAAATGGCAAAAGAGCTTATTTTTAGCTAGAGAAAAATAATCACAAAAGATGTCTACATTTTTAACCACAATAATTCCATTGAAATGTTACCATTTTGCACAAACTTTGCAAAAAATGAACAAAAATAATATTTATAATATTAAAGTCAATTTCTATTAGGAAGTATGAAATCACACGCAACAGAAAAACAGGTATGTCTCTATGAAAATCCATAAATAAATACTTTGAGCACTTCATAAATATTTGAGAATACTGGAGACCTCTTAAAATGTAACTTAAAAAATACAGATTTAACTTTTTGCATACATCACAAATATATTTAAATACACTGTGCAGTTACTTTGCTGTTAGAATATTGAATGTAGCTAGTAGGATAAGTCATGGGTGATTCATGCCTTGTTGTTTTGGAAGTTTACATGAAAGATGATGGTATAGCACGCAGCAGAAGTTCTGAACAAGGTGTGGTGAACATCTGTGCTATTTCCTCTCTAAGAAAAAGAAAAGTTCATATCCCACCCAGGGAGAAGAAGTGACCCTGATAAAGAATGTACGTGATCTTATTTGACCTGTGACGCAAGACTAGTGCTGACCTCTGCTGCCTAACCACAATGCATATTTTTTGTTATAAGAGTGAGCAAATGTGCGTTGTTAAAACGGAATGCAAGGAATATGAATGATGCTGAGAGTCAGGAGAATGAAATATTGATTGTGGAAGTGAAAGTGTGTTTGTTCAGGTAGGTATGAAAGGCTAAAAGAAGGAGGAAGAGAAAGAAACACAAGAAGAAAAATGAAAATAAACATACACATAACCAAGCCATTTCTATTCTAGAAACAAATCAAAGAGTATGCCACTTCCTTGTCTCTCCTCAGGCCAATGTTGCTCTTAAAAACATACCAGAACTGCTAATTATAGAATTTAAAGCAATAAATAACCCAAATATTATGCCATATAATTATGAAAGTACCAAAATGTTCAACCAACTCTATTTGGGAATGTTAGTCATCAGCATTCTATATTATTTATATAACTCTTCAAATTATAAATTAAGTACTTCTAACTCAGCACATGGAGAGCATGATTAATTGTTCTCCCCCAGAAACCACCCATTCCACTCATCTTTTTCTTTAAAAAAAAGCAAACACTCTTATTTGCCAATGGTTGGATGCACAAATATTTCTAATACCGGTATAAATAAAACACACGGCTCCTGAAAAATAAGCTCATGAGAGATTTTAATTGTCAGCCTTCCCATGTGGTAACATTGAAGTAAAATAAAATGCATTCAGCTGCTTACTGATAACGTCTGCTATCTACAGTACAGGAAACAGCATGCTTAATATCCAGTCCTTATAAACATATTGTCTGTGTAGGTCTTTTGTTAAATATGATTAATGCAACAGATGAAAAGCTAAAGTCAAATTTAATCCATGCAATCTCAAAGCACAAATCAATGCACTTTTCACATTCAAGAAGAAGGATAATTTATTAGGGAAACTCTGGAAGGAAAGGAATTTATTAAAGGAATTCACGCCAGCTGAAAATTTGGCCTCCAATTTTAGAAGTGACTAATAGAAAAATTAGAGAATGCAACAATAAATCTGATTATATTTAAGCTTTTTTTTCTGGAACACTTTAATCCTGAAATATAAGAACAAGAATAGCATTAAGCACAAAAGAATAACACTGCCAGGTCTGATGTACAAATTTTGATAATATGTGAAGCAATTGGACAAAGAAAGTCTAATCTGTCAGCAGTCAATATGCAGTACATTTTTAGCAACAGTAAGAGTATGTTTGGTGGAGCTGGATGACTCAAAAGACAGGAAATCTAACATGGAACTTTACATCTCTGGGTCACAGGTTCAAATGTAACCCAGGGCAGGATCCACAGCACCTGCTAAGAAATTGTAACCCAGATGTCACTCACACTACATAGATTCTTAAGACACTTTATAAACACACAGGGAAAATAAAGATATTCAAAAGCAAGTCCAAGTGGGCTAGGACACAAAACAGGGAATTGCAACCAGGAATCACAGAAAAATACCTTTTCTCTCCAGAGAATAAGCACTTCAATTTATAGTGCAACTGAACACTTCTGGACCTAGCTGATGATCTACAGCACGAGTCTAGCTTCAGGGTCAGGTATTCAAGCCTGTTTCCTAAGGTGAGGCAGCCAACAAATGGGTGCCTCAAAGAGCTGAGCATGATTCACTCTTTTTAAAATGTATTCAGAGAAGCAGGTGGTGATGACTGTGCCAAGTTTTTACAATGTCACCCTCCAAAAAAATTAATCTGTTATAAAGTCACGAGACAAATTGTTTAGGAAGATTACATCAATTTTCGCCTTAGTTCACATCCACATCCATTCTTCTGCATGCTCCAACTGCCATACTAAAATCTATATTGAAAAAGGGAAAAAAAAACCTGCTGAAATTATTCCCCTACACAACAAAAGAATAAAAGACTTATGAAATGAGAGAAAATGTCTACCAAAAAAGGTGAACATGACTCTACAGCCCATTGACTTGAGAAATCTCAATTCCAGTCCATGCTTTTTTTGCTTTTCATGCAACTTCAACGTGCAACTTAAAAGGACATTCACCAGATAAAATAAATTCTGCTGATTCAGGTACAGATCTGGAAGGTAGAAGACATACGTTTGTCTCTTCAGAAAGAAAAGAGAATTGCATCTGGTTCTGCTTCCTGAACAACTTCTGTCTTTGCTAGCCTATTATACTTCAGGGGAGAGTGGGAGAAGTAACAACAGTGTGTGCACTATAACAAAACTGCTGCTGCATCTTGAAGGGAGCTTAAACCTGTCAGTGCCATGAAAGTATTCTGTAAAAGTAGATTGGAATTGGAGTCCCTGTAGTATAGACAGGGGAACTTTGTCCTGGTCCCCACAAGGCTTAGGCATGTTCAGACTGCAGCAGCATCGAGCAAGAAAAGCAGCTGAAGTCTGGGTACTTCCAGTGTAAGGAAGAAATTTTAACGACAATTTTGGACTCAGCTGCTTCAGATAGTCTCTCTTCAGGTTGTAAATCCTTTAGCTACCAGTCCAGTCTAGCTATCAATCACCAGTGTCTGGAGTTGCTGCCAGTTGATGAAACATTGGCAATTCATGAGGTGAACATAATTGCATTTGAAAAAAAATCTCCATTAGCTGGCATCTCTTCTTCCAAAACAGAATCTAAGCAGTGAAAATAGAAAGAAAAGAATAATTTCATCTGGCCAGAAATAAGACACACTGGCTAACTTAACAATGTTGTCCAAGCCACATTTATTTCAGTATCATTATCCAGTAGGTAATCCAACCATAAATATGTACAAGCTAAAGGGAAGATGTGTAAATACCTCGCTTGTATTTGATTAATTTCCTTAGAGCTTTGCTGTTTAAACGAATACTTTAACTACTATGGTGTTTATGCTGTATTAAAACATGGAAGTATAACAAATTAATACCACCTGTTACACATCAGAAATTCTAGTCAGTACATTGGTTTCAGAAAAAAAATTTCAAGTTAAGGAATATACTTTTAGTTCTCAGATTTTGCAGGTGCCAGTAATTGAGGGATTAAAATTTTATCAGCAATTACAAGTGAGCGTTATTAAATTTATATGGATGGCTGATATGCGAACACATTTAAACTCTGAGATGCTGAGGTGACGTTAGTTGTCTCCTCACAATACATATCCTACTTTCTTTTTCAGCTATCCACAAATCACTAAGCAAGCACAAGAATACAGGAAAAAAATTTCAGAAGTTAGCATCCTGCAAAATTTTCCCCTTTTTGAAGTCACAGACTTTAGATGTAGACTAGAAACTACATTGATATTGCATAATCACACAGCAGTTTCTAATAAACTTCTAAAAGCGTTGAATTTTTCTAATAAATACTGAAAGAAATGCAAAGAAAGTTATGTTGTCACTATGTTTTCTGAGATTCATCTTGTAGCAATCATAGTCTGTGAATATCATCCTTTTCTCTTTCTGAATCTCAATGAAGTTTGGATACTTATATTAACCCTATCCTGTTACTTTTCCAGCAAAATCCTGCCAGGGGATTTCTTCTAGTGAATCTGGAAACTTTTCTTAGTAATACTGCTTGATAGGTCTACGTGTTCTCTCAGTAAGATGTCTACCATAGTCATTGTATCATTTTAATTGAACATAAAATAAATAAAAAGCTTCTTAATACCTTGGTATGCTACCTTTTCCAACAAATATCTATTTCCTATCTTACTCTTATAGCAGAAGCAGTGGCCCACCTCTTAAAATTAATCACAGTGTTCTTACTCTGCAAAAGAACATATTACTAATAGCAACACAAGGGACTTGAAGGGTTTCTCCTGATTCTGTCAATTTCATCATCCCTCAAACTTCAAAATAAAGCAATGCATCTTTTTACATCATATTTTATAGAATATTAACTCTTCTGCCCTGGGGACTTGCACAGACACCTCAGCCTGATCTCCAACAATTGCAGTCAAAACTCTTGACATGTCCTGAGGTTGAATCCTTTAAAGTGTAAAGGCTCTGACGTTTTGGAGCATTCTCTTTATGTTACATTGACAAATGGAGGGGTTTTGTGTTTCATTGGTTAAGAGGGAATCAGGTTTTAGTTATTTGAACCTGGGGTAACTTCATTCACGGATCAAACAAAGACCTCTTGGGGCTTCCAAAGTCTTAATTATTTTAGACCTACAAGGCATGATTTGGTAGAGATTTGGGTAATGGGAAACATATTCTTCTGGGATCACTTCACTTTGGGGAGCTTTCCAGCTGTGAAACAGGCTCTCAAACTTAAAAGCTCTCCAAAGCTCTACCTGGCCCCAGGCCCAAATTTCCCTGTAACAAAAGTTGACTCGTAGAAGAACCAGTGTAATATATGCAACCAAAAAACTGCAACATTAAAGAATAGGTAAGATTTATGATAACACTAAAAGTTGTTAAAGTGTTTTTAAAAGGTCAGCTTTTCACATTTAGAATCAGAAGAATGTTCATTTTTATATAATCACCACATACCTAATTCCACATGCAAAAGTGACAGCTATTTTATTATACAAGGTATATAAGGAGGTTTGCACATGGCAGTATTAACTTATTAAAATAAAGTGAAGGTTCCATTTGTTGTCATTCAGAACGATAAATATCAGGGGTCTTTTTACTTTATAATTGTTTTTCTGGAAAACTGCTTATCTGTTGATGCATTGTTTATTAGTTAATGTAAACATAAATAAATAATAAATCAATGTCTCTGGGTGTCTGACATTACTTTGCAACACTTAACAAAATGTATCACTTTCAGGGCACATTTATCAACAAAAATATATGGAAGACAGGCGGCTATTAAGACCATTGGTAGTAATTTTACATCGTATGCACATGCACTGGTAGATAAGAGCTGTCCCATACAGTTTGGAATCTGAATAGGGTGTGATTTTAATTCAGAATTGTCTGAACTGAAAATTTTTCCATTGCTATCAGTATGAAGAACAGCAGGTGGCTTTTGAAATATCTGAACCCTGGAATTTTGTAGGCTCAAATATGTTTAAAATTGCACAGAAAACCTTAGGTGCCAGAACAGACCTTCAGCTTAAAGTTCAGTTTGTGCTCCAATATGATGGTTTCTTACACAGACCAAACTGAAAATGTCTTCTTAACGTGAGGAGACTCACAAACAACTTATGGAATTACGTATGCCATTAAAGAAAGCCATTGGGCTTGAGGAAATTACACATGCACAGAAATCACACACAGCAACCACCAAAATTCCCTACCATATCAAAACATCAGAAAAGCATGCCATGAGAAAAAATCCTCTTCTGTTGAAGGGTAGGGAAAAACTCTTTCATGTTTATGGGCTCCATTTAAAGTCTGAAGCCCACACACCTCCTGTATTTAAGAAAGAACTATAGACCACCAGTCTTTCAGTGTCTTTATGGACTCTTCTCTAGCCCTTCACCTAGAAAAGTCTTGTACATCCTGTGTTCTACTCTGCAATGATGATGCTTTTTAAAAAGTTCCCTAGGACAATGATTATTAAAGCTTCAATTCTGTACCTTGGGTGACTTTGAACAATATGCCTAAGCATGCATTCTCCTTTGATTCTGTTCTGATACCTCTTTTTCCTTAGTTATATCTCTCCCTTATATTAAAAATTCTTCACGCCTCTGAGAAAGCACTCCAATCACCTAACTGAACAGTAACACAAATACTGTCACCTCTCTGGTATATACAATAATGCTGAGCATCTGGGATACCATCTGGAATAGAAAAATGCAGAAGAGCAGAAGACAGACACAAGCTCATGCTGGGTCAGTCCAGGTGAAACCTGATCCGTCCTGAGCCAGACCAAAAAAGACTTCTTTCTTTGACCAGCTTCCTACAGAGAACATGGTACTTTTAGACTATGATTCACTAAGATCAGTGTTTAGAAAGGAGACAGGTTTGTTGGCATAGGTGCAAATTGGGATGTGAGCTGTCTCCCTGTAAAAGAATAGGGCAACAGCCCAAATGACAAGTATTCCTGGAGTTGGTAGGATTAAGGAGTGTTACAGGCAGCCATGGGAACCTTGATCCTCTGCATCCCGAGCTCCACTGGACTGGAGACAGGGACAGGGAGATCTTAGATAGTCATGTGCACAATTCACTGTGCAACCCATGTCTCACTGGGTTTATTAGTCTACGCTCCTTGCTAAGCAAAAACTGCTAGCCTGCTCTTGGACAAAAACTTTGCAGAATAAGTATAACCATGTTTGTCAAGTGCCAGGACTAAGCCAATAATCCAGGTTGCAGGCATCAAGCTCAGTGTTTCTGCATTTATCTGGGCTGTACTTCTACAACCTAGATAAGCTGTCATGGATAACTCAAAGCAGACTGTAGAATAAATATTGGTAATAAAACCAAAATCTCAAAACAATAATGTGTAGTTGCCTAATAAAATTTTAAGAGGAAGATTCTATTTATTTATTTATTTAGACGAGCATACCTTTAGACGCTAGGAATGAGGAAATTTGAAATTTCTTTTCAGAAGGGAGAAAAGTCCAGAATTGACTTGAGAGTCTTTGATAAATATGGGACAGAGCTTGTGGAAAACAAACAAACAAAAAAATTGCAGTACTTAAAATTGGTCTCATTTTCTTTTGGGGGTTTTCTTTATGTAGAGGCACTGCCTGATGCATATGTGTAGACCAAATGAAATAGACCACACTGAATAAGCAATGCATGTAAAATGATCTAAAAATATTCGTATCTTTGGAATTAATGTACCTGACAAACTGACAGGTTTCTTTTTGTTCTGTTCATCACTTAAGATGATTAAGAAGGAAGTACTTAGTAAAAATCAAGAAGTCTATCTAGCTCAGTATCTGATTTATAACAGTGGCCAGAAGCTAATGCCTAGGGAAGAGTGTTAGCACAGGGCAAGCATGCAGCGATATCTTTCCAGAACACCCTCCCAGCCTCCAGTGATTTCCAATTCACAAACTGAAGAAAAAGATTTATCTGAAAGATGATTATGCACAATGTCTATTGCTAGAGGCAATGGTTCTTACTGAGCACATCAGCTAAATAGTCTAAGTTCTAAAAATTCTCTTCATTTAGTAAAAATTAATGTGTTAATAGAACTGTTATTTCAGCGCCTGCAACTGCACTGCTCTGAGCCTGAAATGACTGTGCCGCATACACCAACTCATAGGGCATTCTTTATATCTTTACTTACAGTCTCTTGAAAGGTTCACTGACGGTAGGGTGAGCAGGTCTGACAAGGAGCCTGAGTGCACACAGACTACACAGATGCAGTCCTTGGGAGTGTTCACACAGACAACCAAGAACGGCCCTGAAGCTACTCTTCACACAGGAGGGACTTACCTATCACATGGACAAAGGGTCTGCTAGGATGGACTTAAGCCTCACCAGAGCTCCCATGCCCAAGTCCTACAGGCAGACTGCACACACGCAGGTTTTCTGCAGCCTGCCGCCAATGCAGCAGCAGAATTGGGGGGTCAAGCCGTCACAGAGCATCTGCCCCGTGCTGCTCTTCACAACCACAGCCACTGCTGCGCCCCAGTCCCATTGATGCTTAGAATTATCCTAAGTCCTAGGGGTGCTCCTGTCCTATCTAGTCTTGTTGATGCTTTAAATATTAATAATAAAAAAAATCAGCATTGTAAAATTATTGGTCATAAGATTAACAAGCTCTTCAGACTATTTCCCAACATCTTGCACTGACATGTTTTAAGTATTCCCAAGGAACGGAGCTAGAAAGACAATTCCACAAACTAACAGACACTCACCATGAATTAGACCTGCCAGGGCTGCTGGAAAGCCACTGTTCACATCAACCTGTTGCAGCTTGTGCAAGGAAAGGGTATAGCCTCTGCTGCTGCTGGGCAATGCTCCTGGTCCTCCAGGAACTGGCAGAGACTCACCAAAAAAGATCCCAAGGAAAGAGAAAATGGGAAAACTGCCTTTTTTTTTGGTGTGACTGTTTAAACACATATAACTTTCTAGGCAGTGACTGTTTCTACAGCTATTGAAGGAGCACCTGTGACTGAATACTCCGAACTTTCACAGGTTGAAGAGTGCTAGGCAGATTGTGCCAGTGTGCCTGTGAATTTATTCCTTAACAAGTCACCAGAATTTAACACACTAATTGTGAGAAGGGAAAACAACAACAAAACAAACAAAGAAACAAAACGCTCTTACAATTAAAAAAAAAGTCAGAGAGAGAAAAAGACTGCTGTTCCATCCACAGATAACTTGTATTTGCCAAAGTTGCCCTGCCTTGATGTGACATTTTAAAGATATTTATTTCAAACTGCATGAAAATCATACCTTGGTTTGAACCAGGCTTATTTCAGCTGCTGCAGCTCCTTCATGCAGAAAAGCCTGAACCTAATATGCAGAGCTACCAACAAGGACCTGATTGGTGTTTCTCCTTTGGCCAGGCACATCAGCATCAAACCAGGCCAGGACTACTGGCTTTATGTTCGCAAATCTGACAGACGCTATCAGAAAACAGTATTCCCTCACCTTTGAAGACAGTTGCTTTAAAACTTTCTCCTGGGTTTTGTTTCAGTAGTTCTAGGAGGGAGACACAAGAGTCAGGTTACACCTTCTGAAGGACTTCCTCACATCACAGGCATCCCCAGCAAAATGCTGCTCCCTGACACTCTGCCATACTGCATGACTGCTTTCCTGCCCCCACTTGAAAGAGCAGCAATTAAATCATTTTACCTGATCCACAACACCTGTTGGAATGTAGCTCTGGGTAAGAAGTCTCCATAATTCAGATATTTGAAATCAGCTTTGTACCAAGAACACATGGACAGCAAATTACACTATTCTGGCAAAAATATTTTTCTGTGCTATTCATCATTCTGTACAGCTCTGTCTCTCATGAGCACACGCACAGACTCACACACCCACAAGGGGCCACATTCTCTCACAGGTAAGAAAATCTTCATTTAAATCATGTTTATAGGTGTGGTTATACTGAACAGTTGCATGTCTTGGGCATATGAATGCTGCCAGTATACATGGCCACATGTACCCTTTTTATAGTCAAAACTGCAAATCATGTTCTGTGCTGAAATAAGTCATCACTCATCAGTTACATGTCGTAGTAAAATCTATCTCTGGTCTCTCACTGGGTAATTACTTCAGAAGCATCTGCAGCAGAGAGCAGTTATGTATCTGAACAACTTGGCTCATGTTTGGAGGATCAGGTTTGGTTTTCATTTAAAGAATTTTTTCTACTCCATAATTTTATTTAAACAAACATTAAAAGCTTTCAAAAAGATTCAGTTGCAATAAGTGATAAAAGCTGTGGTTATTTGGGCTTCTTTTTTGCAGGATGGCTACAACCACATCAGGAATAGTTTTTTGGTGTTCCCCCCCCCCCATTATAATTGGATAGCACTGTCCCAGTCATTACCCTGTCAGTGACCTCTGCCCCAGCAGTCATGGCAGAACAGGCTAGGCTTTGCCCATTTATCATGTCAGGACATAATTTCAGCCATCATGATGTACTTGCTAAGGTCATGCTGCATATAGATTTTCCTTTTTCTTTTTTCTCTAATCTGCTCCTGCATGACTTCCCTGTTCTCACCTACATCTAAGAACTGTAATCACCTAATCTATTTTGATGACTTTGTGAGACAATTGTAGTTCTGCTAACACAGAGAATGATTAAATTTTGGTTTAGGGACTATTTTGGAATTTCAGCATAAAGGATAAAGCATACCAGTGACAACTAAGTCTAAATCATGGACTCAAATGTTCAAGTGTGCTGAGATGAGACTGTCAAATGAGGGAAACTGTTCTGTGGCATTATGAAAAAAAAAAAAGCTTACAGGAACATTATAATAAACAAACAGCAATGCTTTTGTTATAGATCTTTGGAAGTTATTGTACTTTCATTCCTTCTGATAAGCAAGCTGAGACGTTCAAATAGTGACATGAGTGAGACTTGTAGGATCTATTCCTTCAGGAACTACTCATGTACATAATGTTAATAATGAATGTAAACTTTTGCAGCATCAAACCCTCAGTTTATACATTATGCACATCACATCATAAATTGTGTTATGCAAGCGCTGTTTCCAGTATTTTCACAACTTATTTCTGTCAGCCCGTTAACGTACAGTTTTGTTGGTATCTAATACAGACACCATTAAAAAAAAAAAAAACAACACACAACCAAAAAAAACCAGACAGACATTCACTTGCAATGAAATGTATGCAAGGACTCCTAGGACTCTGCCGGGCTGCAATTTCCTTGGTTCAGTATGGAAATTCTGGCTGAGTTAAAAAAATTTCATTTGGACTTCAGCCTGAGAAAGTTTGGCAAAATTCCTGGTTTATAGAATTTCTGCTGCCTGCTGCTTGTGTTCCAGGTAGTGCAATGCTTCAGAATCTTAGAGATTTCTGCTTTAGTAACTATTTTTTCAGACTTCTTGATAATGCCAATTAATTGATTCTCATGTGATTTAGTTCTTACTGCTTACAGCATGTCATTCAAGATTAACTTCAAGATCAGATGGTAATAGAGTTGCTCTGAATACTACTTTATTTAGTTTCAGTATTTAACTTATAGAAAAGGTTAAAAAAAAAATTACCTGCAAAGGTTTGGAACACATGAAAATCTGCAGCTTTTGCTCAAGGAAACTAGAAAAATAGTCAATGTACATCAAATCTTCACCAAAGTCTGCATTTCCATTTTAGGTCAATCCTACTTATAAGACCTGACAAGACCAAGATGATATTATTGAAAATCATATCCAACATCTTGGTTGCTTAATAATTTGTTTTATTGAGTACAAAATTTTCTGTGAGCAACTGGCAAAATCCATAATACAAGTCTTGGTAATAATGCAAAATTGTAACTATCATTTTTTTGGGGAAAAAAAAATTAAGGAGCGCCTAGCTTGTCCTTTAAGCTTTTTCATTACTATGTGATTTCTTGATACAGAAAGTGTATAAACAGTAAAAAGGAATGACCCTCTGTATTTGGTTCTTTCTTTCGGGGGTAACACAATGAGAATATCAAAACATAATTTGACAGCTGAGGTCGCAGTGACCATGAAATACTACTTTGTGATGATTGGGATAGGAAGAAGGACTAAGAAAGAAATAAGAACAATGCACTTCAGCAATGAAGTTTTCAATAAACTTACAGATTTTGTTGTAAGTTTTCAAGGAAAACATCTACGGTGTAAAGGAGTTAAAGAAAGTTCATAATACCTTAAAAAAACAGTATTAAGGAAGTAAATGTTAAAAAAACCCAATACACCAACACAGCAAAACAAAAAACTTTCATTATGAAGAAAGAATATGAAGACATAAGTTGCTCTAAATCATGAACTTTTCCCAATTCCAAACACAAGATGCAATGCACAGGAAATAATTGAAACACACTGTAACAAAAGGCCAAAAAACTATTTATAAACAGACATATATGTATTAAAAAATCCTCGCAAATATATATGTAAAGCATAACAACTAACACAGTTGTATGAAAAACAAACTGAATAAAATTATACCCACATTGGACAGGACAAGAGATAGCAAGTACGATTCAGGCTTAGTAATTTTTTTAATTGCAAGAACAATTAGATACTGAAACACATCGCCTGAGGAATCACCACCATGGAAAGTCTTTGGCATAGATTAGAAACACATCTGCCAGGATCGTGGTTAGGAAGTGTTATTCACCCTGCCCTGGGGAAGGCAGAAGATTTGGAGGCTTTTTCTGTGATTCCTGCAGCCCTACGCTTCAGTCTCCATTTCTATTAATTCTATCAGTTCTGTGTGGCATTCCATGCCCTCCTGAGCCCAACCCATCACCTCACTTACCCTGTTTCTATGACCCTGTGGCTCTCCACCATACTCCCCTCAGTAGTACACCTCTTCAGTATCTGATAACCCTATTGGTATGGTAGGGACAGAACTGGGCACAGGACATCAGAAGGATGTGGTTATACTGCAGTCAGGGCCTGGAGAGAATTGCAATTGGGAGGGAAAACAAGGAGGGAGTTGATTTTCTGTGTTGAATGTGTATAAGGTAAAGAGGACACAAATGCATATATCACTGCTCACAAAAGGGCAGTGCCTGATGTTCACTGAACAGTGTTTTCATTTTTAAATATCCAATCAAAGGCATTATTAAAAGTTGGATTTCTCTAGAATAATTATGTCACACTGCTATAGAGTATTATTTTCCTGAAGGAAATGCTTGTTGTAGTTTGTAAAAAGTAATTGATAAATAAAGAACTTGCCCACAAGGGCAAAAGCCATGTGCTGCCTGAGGAAACTCTAACATTAGCTTTGGCACCAAAGCAACATAGCACTGACCATGCAATGTTAGCATGACTTTCCACCAAGACAATAAGCCTTGTATTCTGTTGTGTTTCATGTACCTGAAGTTTTGCTCAGTTTTTAGTCTTTTTCAGAAAAAAAAATGGGTTGATTGCCAAACAATGGAATTTTAAACAGCTGTAATATTGAGCTGAGGGTTCTTGGTCTGTGGGGACTGTTTTATTAAAGCGCAAGTAATGAAGGGCCAAAAGCCTCAATGATTTTTGTAATGTTTCTTATTTTGTTTACCATTTGCAATGCATTTTAGGTGTCCTTGAATCCCTAGGAGTGCAGTTGGCTAAAACAGCAATTCATTTCTTGATTAAGGCAGAAACAGTGTGAGGCTAGAGGGCAATCCCAAAGTTCCTTGCATATCCCTGATCCTACCTTTCATCTGCTGTCCACAGTGGTGGCCCTAATGCATTTTAGCCAAGGAAGACAGCCAAGGCTGAAACTGCCAAGTTCCCCTGTGATAAAGCTACTAAACAGTCTAAACTCTACCTAGCCCTGGAGCAGGAGGGCCCTGGAAACCAGCAGGATTTCTTGTCTTGCCTTGCCTTCCCTTACTCTGAGCTCTCTGAGGGACATGGAAAGCGTCTCAAGACAATCAGCCACATAAAGATTTTGGAAGGCAGTCATGGAATCATTACTGTCACTATTTCCTAAACCATTTATAGCTTGACAACACTCCTACAGTATCTAAAACTCCACTCAAGTATGTGCAAACACATAAAAGTTTCTTTTACATGGCTGTCATTGTTGACTTTAGGAAAAAACTTTCAAAATTTAATAATCTGAAGACCCTTCCAATAACAATGTCACAGCTTCTAACTCCATATGAAAGCTTCTTATAAGTAACATACGCATTTGAAATCTGAAATACTTTAAATATCCATATTCACCTGGGTCTTACTATAAACTTCACTGTAAACATGCTAGTAAATGAAAATTCACATTCCTGTCTGAAAAAGTAGTCTGTTTAGATACAAGTGGCAAAAGCAGTAATAAGTTTTCATGTTTTTCTTTAAGCTATTTACTATTTCTCACTATTCTTGTGTGCTTTGAAAAGCTTTTGGGGTACAATTGCATGCAATCCTTATCCCAAATCAGTGATGCATTTTGTACTATTGTACAAATAGCTACATCTGTCCATATTTGCCAGTTGTACTGTGTTACTGTGCAAATTAGACAATCAATTTCCTACAGAAATCAGGCTTTTTTTACTGAATCAGTGAGTAATTTCCAGCTTCTTTCTGTTTAAGTGTGATCACCGATGGTTGGTCTGTATTGAATACAAGCACTTTTCACAGAACACAAATCACTGTATTACCAGCAGATATCTACTAGGAATCAACCATACCATTCTTGACTGCAAACGTAAAATCAAACCAGCGACGTTTCATGGAAAGGTGATGTTCAGAGTTCAAATAAAAAGAAGCCTGCATTCCTCTAAATCCAAGTTAGCACTTCTTTCTTGTTGTGTGTTGGTAAAACAATAATTATCAGATATTATTTACAAGAATTCGAATGAGACTTAACATCACACGTTTTAAATTGTCAAGTCCTTCTTGTTCAAGGAATGCCTGAACCAGCCACGGTTTCTACATGTACAAAAACCTTCTACACCAAACTCTTCTAGTCTCTTCTTAAGTCTTAGTGAACTTCTTGTTTTACAGAATCTTGTGAGAAGTTCCAAGGCCAAAACCACATTTTGTCATCAAACACTTTTTTTTTTTTTTTTCTTTTTTGGCTTTTCTTTCATCACATGACATATTAGCTTCAGTTGATGGTAAGCAGTCTAGTACATTTTAAGTTGAAAAATTTGAGAATTTGATGGGGGCAGGGGGTAATAAATCATTTTTAAAATACTACCAATTACAACGCACCAAATATTACTTCAGGGCTTTTTATTTTTTTAATTTACAATAATACTGACATTCTGCATCTCTGAAGACTAGAGATTACCCAATAGACAAATATACTATTACTAAGTTACCATCTTTGGCTGATTTACTCTCATTTCTGTTAGTTTTTATGTCCCATCACTAAACCCAAGCGCATCTTTCAGTCTGTACATCTATGCACCTGTCAGCAGGTTGGTTAAAGTTGATTAAAGGTGTATTCAGAGGGTCTCAGTATTTCAATATCCTTTTTACTAGGGTGTTTTTAAGAAGCAAACCTAATATATTATATTTTCCTCCTCTACTTGTCACTGATGAGGCCACACCTCGAACCCTGTGTTCAGTTTTGGGCCCCTCACTACAAGAAAGACATTGAGATGTTGGAGCACGTCCAGAGAAGGGCAATGAAGGTGGTGAAGGGTAACGAACGTGGTGAAGGGCCTGGAGCACAAGTCTGATGGGGAGCAGCTGAGGGAACTGGGGTTGTTTAGCCTGGAGAAAAGGAGGCTGAGGGGAGACCTGATCGCTCTCTACAACTACCTGAAAGGAGGTTGTAGTGAGGTGGGGGTTGGTCTTTTCTCCCAGGTAAGTAACAGGATGACAGAACAGCCCCAAATTGCACCAGGGGAGGTTTAGACTGGATATTAGGAAAAATTTCTTCACTGAAAAGGTTGTCAGGCACTGGAACAGGCTGCTCAGGGAAGTGGTTGAGTCACTATCTCTGGAGGTATTTAAAAGATGTGTAGATGTGGTACTTAGGGACATGGTTTAGTAGTGGACTTAGCAGTGCTAGGTAACGGTTGGACCCAATGATCTTAAGGGTCCTTTCCAACCTAAACGAATCTATGATTCTACAGAAGATAAAGGCTGAACTTTATTCTTGTCTAAATTTATTAATAATCAAATCTTTATTGAATGTACTGCAGCTGATAGCTATAGCACACAGCAGCTCTGCAGGAGTAACAGGTGAATTTTAATATTTTTAATTTTTATTTTTTTAAACACAAAAATGAGATGTGTGTGGGGCAACCCTTTTAAAAATCTAGAAGTATGAATCAAAAAACGCAAATCAATAATGCAATGACATTTTAATACTGAAGAATATTCCCTCTTGAACAGCTCAAGACAAGATCAGTATATCCATAATAACAAAAATAATGCTGTTGGACAAATCCAGCACTGGTGCGTATTCAGTAAGAAAGGAGTGATGTCTATCAGATTAAGGATTAGACAGGAGCAGCAACAAGAAAAATCTTGATCATGAGACAAAATAACATAGGCAAATTAGTACATAAATTACTCATTATTAGCTCACCTGGAGATTAAAAAAAAAAATTAGGACAGGACAGAACATTTGGCGATTTCAGGTTCACTTGAAAGAAAAAAATTTTTGCATTTTTTAACAAAAGGGATAAAAAAAAATTTAAATTTTAATGAATATTTTGCAAGGATTTTTCTTTCTCAAACATATTGGCAAAACAAACCTGTAGAGCCAAACAACATATCAAGAAACATAAATGCATCTGTAAGTGCTAGCCATTTGTGACCCCACCTCTATTTCTGTATTTTTAATAGGCAAAACCAAACTCAAAAGACTTCAGAAGAAAGTCTACAGGCAAGAAAAAGGATGAGTGATGATCTGACTTATAATTATGAAGACAAATACTAATTCATTTTTTAATGTGCTTCCTACGATATATATTCTATACTATATTCTTTGATATACAGCATGTTTGTTCATGTATGTTTACTATATACATTCAACAAATATATGTATATTTTATTTTTATTTATATATATGTGAACACATAGATATTCATTCCATTTCTAAGTTTATATCTGTGTTCTCTTATTTTCTCTATTTGTCTCTTTAAAAAAGTGGACAAAAGTGGAATTTCATGACAGATAACATTCTTTGGTATTCATTTCAGTAGGGATGAATAGCCATGAATGACCTTCTTGTCTTTACCTTTGATTTTTAAAACATTTCTTGGCACTTTAACAAATGGTTCACCACACTTCAACTGAAGGGGAAGAAGATGTCAGTGACTTGATGGATGCTTTTTACTATGAATAGAAAGAAGACATTTAGCACTATGCATTCTCATTATTTGTTTTATAATCCTACTGAATATGTACAATTGAATTGCTAGAATATATTGCTAAGAATATTGTTAAATCTTTCTGTTTGGAATCTCTAAGATTAAATTTTATGAAAAGACATATAGCATTTTCCATAAACAGTTTATAATGAAGCAAATCTGAAAAGATTTTGCTCCTAAATCTTTACTGGAATTTGCTCTTAGTCTTGGATACAAGAATGTCTCAGTTTTGTGACAATGTTGAAAGTACATATTATGTTGTGACATTCAAATAACTTCACAGCGTCAACAACAACAAGAAAACAGTTATTGACAGGAAGAGCTTTCTATAAAGCACTATCATTAAAGTTTTATGTGCTAAATAAAAAAAAATCAAGTTTATAATAATGACATAAGCTAACAGCTACAAAACACATACATTTTGGGAGTGGGAAAGAGGGGCTTTGATTTGATGTGGAAGGAACCTCTGGCAGTTGGAGGCATTTCCTTTACATTAGATCCAAGGTTCATTTAATTTTTAGTCCACTGTTGGTTCCCACATGCTTTTGCAACTAGCACACGCTCATGAGAGATGACAGACAGATTTCTTATATAAGTCACTTGAGGCCAGCTCCAATAAAAGACTTTGATGCCTTAAAGTAGATGCCACCACACCAAACCATACTCAATAATCCCTCACAGAGATGTCTATGCAATTTTTTTCCTTTTTGAGCTGAAACTACATCTGCTGTTATGTCTTTCAGTATCAGTACATTTGAAATTTCTCATCTTTGTGAAAATTCTCACTTCTGTGAAAGTGATGTGTTACTAGAATAAAAGATTGAGCCTTACAGGATTGTCAAACCAGTATTAGTATTCAAAGTACACAAAAATACCAGCCAGAATGGCCAAACGCACAAGTGAAAATTGACCCATATTACTTTCCTATAGAAGGAGCGTCACATTCTCTGCTCCATTCCCTGCTTTTGTTACCAAAAAAGTCTTTGCATAGGTGCTTTCTGCCCTCTTTGTAACTTGTTTAGTCAGTTCTATCTGTGCAAGTCAAGTGCAAACCGATTAAGAATGCTAGCAAACAACAGTGACACAACAGCTACATGCAGTTCACAAAAAAAGACCATCAGGTACCATCATATGTAAATAGCACCTATGATACTTCTTCACATTTGCATTCTGTTCTCAGTTCACAGGACCCCTTACAAGCCTGCAACCCAGTCCTAATGCACAATATAAGCTATTCTAATACAGAGATTGGCAGTTTCAAAGAAGGTCCCATTTCCAGAGGTAAAGTACCCAAACTTGTCCCTTTTTACTGTTATATTGCCAAAGTAAGATGGGCACATAGCTACACACATCACAGTTTTGCCCTCACCCTTTTACATTCAAGAATGCTTGTTCTTCACCACCCTTTGCATTCTACTGCTTGTGGAAAGTGAAGGCATTATTAGCTTGCCCTTCTGTGCTCTCCACATTCTCCTTTCAACTTATCTCACAAGCACTATGATTTTATTGTTCATTTCCTGGTGGACTATAAACATTGTCTTTCTATTGGAATTTTTTTCATACTTTTTTCTTTTCTTGTTTCCTTTACTGGCCTGTTCTACAGCTCCCCACCCTTTCATATTTGTCTCCTAATTGTGGCTAGTCTGAAAATTATTTTTTAAAGTGGCTCCTTTTATCCAAAAGTATTTTGTTTTTCCCTAATTATCCACTGTCAATGACCTTCCTCTCTTTTCTGTCCTTCCCAGCTAGATTTACTAAAGTTCAGCCAACCCTTCTGTTGCATTCAGTAGATTATTTCTTTTTAAATAATCACATTGCAGGACTATTATCATGTAAGTTCTCAGGTGAGTGGTCTAAGTAGAGGCAAATTCTTTAATTCTTCTAGTCTACCTTTTCAGTTTGACAATCTGTTTCAGTCTTTCCAGCACGGGCATAAACAGTGTACTTTTAGATTACAGAAATATTTTCCAGATTCCCCCACATTAACACAGAAATTTGTACTTTCAATATGTAGGATGTCCTAATAATTACAGTGACAAAACCATTATCATTCATTTTTTTATTTGGTAAATTAATTCACTAACCTGAAGTTCTGAATTTCCAATCTATAAAACAAACGGTGGCATAGAGATTTAGAGATAAAATAAGTGGGGAAAAATACCATTTGCTCTCCAAAAAAATTATATTTTCCACTTTGATCAGGAAAGCAAAAGGCATAAGACCTTTGTCTCCATGGCCTCACTGTAACTTTAGTTCAATGGGATTCCAAGGAATATGGGAAGACTTATTAATCCCCCAAGGCCTGTAAACTGGCTATTTTTCCTTTCTTCAACCTCTCTTGTAGGTGGGGTTCTTCATTTTCTAAAATCCTCTTAAGAGCTGAGGCAGTGGAATTTCAGGCTTCAGACTTAATAACGAATTCTTTTCTCTTGGGTATGCAGTACTGGGAAGAGGTATAAGAAAGTTCAAATCCAAAATGAATAGAATCATTTCACAACTTTTTTTATTTCTATATAGTTCAGGTGAGTAAAGAACACTGACAGTTAAGTCAATAACATTGCATTAACACAAAAATAAGTGTATTTCAGATATTGAGGACTATACTAGCTCACTAATGAGATTTTAATTTAAAATGACAATTTACTTCCATACTGCCAAAGTGTATTGAAAAGATTTATTTATACACCTAATGAACCATAACGTAGAGAGCTGTGGAGGACTATATTATTCTCTGGAATTCCTATGAGTTCTGCATCCCTATTTAATTTTTACTCTACTGAATAGTAATTAATTCTGATCATTTACTTTGACAGCTTCTGTCAGGCAGCCAGGTGTAATCTACAGAATACACAGAAAAGTTACAACATTGAGATTCATAGCACTCTACATGTACAACATTAAAGCAAAAAACATTAAAAACCTATCTGATTTATGATTGAAAAGGCAACAATATGGAGTGGGTTTTTGCATGGACTTATGCCTAGATTAAACTGATTTGGACACATAAATAGCAGGGGCTTTGTGAGGCAGATCCAAGAAAATGCAGTGCTTTAGGAGGCTGAAGTTCAGTGGCTATTATTGTGTGCTTGAAGTTAGCTGTACATGTAAAATTGTAAGCGTAGTTAATTACCAAAAGTAGTAAAATTCTTATTTGGCTATCTGGTTAATGCTTAGTCATTGGTTATTAACTACCAGATTTTCAATATACAATTTCCCTTCCTTAATATGCCTAGTAGCTATATAAATTATACCTCAAAGGAACTTGCAAAGAGTCTATATACCTTATCATGACATTTCACTCCAAAGATGACTCAGTAAATGCATACAGCTGCATTATTCCCTCTTCAGTAAATCTGGTCTAATTATACGATCACGGTCCAACTCCCTGCTCAAAGCTTCCATCAGATGGCTCCATCAGGGCAAGAAGCTTGAATTTGTCTCAGTGGTGATGTAAAATTTTTCAGTCTGGGAATGCTGATTTAACACCTCTGCTTGAGGCCATGATTCTCAGTATGAAAGGTCTGTGCCCCTGGGCTGTCATCTATGACTCTTTTCTGTCTTCCCAATATAAATTCAGCCACACCCTCCCCTCCTAGCTGCTAGTTTCTATTTCTAGTCTTGTACAGAGATTCAAGGGTTTCATTAGAACAGTGCTCTCTAATACTATTTGAACGATTCCCTGATGATTTCTAGGACAAAGCATACTGTGTGCCTGCTTTCAGGGCTTCTCACTCTCAGTCACAGCAAAGCATCTGCTGCATGGCCCAGGACAGGGCCCTCACAGAGGTCACAGATCCCTCCTTGCAAATTCTTAATGTACCTTTGGCTGAAAATCGTCTACTAAGCCATAACATTGTCTATTAACATATAATTCAGCAATTCATTTGGGTAGCCTTCTCACTTTACTATTGTACCACAGTCAACTTCTGCAGCTGAAATGAAGATCAAGGTTTCAATAAATGAAGGATTACAAACAAGCCTTAAACTGTCTTTTTTCTCATGAGCTTATAACCTATAATGACAAACAAGAGCTTACAGATAAGAGAGACAATTGTGAGATATGCTTGTAGAACATTCCTTAGCCCAGCAGCCATCTAAATGTTTCTTTTTGGCTAGCCCTCTAACACACTGGTTCCTGTCTTTCAGGAGCCCTGAAAAAAGCAGATCCTGAGAAAGGATTTAAGGAAGACATTAGTAAATAGTAACTTAAGAAATCAGTTCAATGAAAGAGGAGTAACCAGATAGAATGACCACTTAAACCACCAGGTAAAGGCTCAAGATCGACCTCCCTAATGAAACAGGAGGTGATGGGAGACCTACTCCATGCAGTCAGCAGCATGGAGTAGGAGAGAGAATTTGCATGGAAGATCTGAAGATTAAGACAAGAAGTTTGAACTCACTAGGATTGGAGTTGGTGGAAGTTCAAGAAAAGAGTGGGATAATCACAAATTATCTGGCAGGCACTACTATGTTGCAGTTTGTTCCCTTGGGGGAAAACAAAATATTTTTTTGAACTGGATTGGCAACTCCAGTTTGTGGGACCACAAGTATGAAGGGCACATCAAGCCAATGACAAGAATGTTTTTCTTCCTCTCACATTCTCCCTTTGACCTTCTAAAAAATAAGTCTATGAACACCACAGGAAATTAATACTAATTTATATACACTTTTCAGTTGAAATAATCTGCTGAATATGTGTGACTACAAACACCCTTGTTCTAATGCATTACATTTGTAGGGGTAATTTTCATTATGACACAACTCAGTTCAGATTCACTAAGGCCAGTTAGACACAGTCTACCTGAAGATGGAGCAGATAAATACACTTCACAAGGCAGGGAAGATTCCTGTTAGAAAGGAGTAAAGCAGAAATTATCACAAGCATTAATGTGATGCCTAAAATAACAAAATATTATTTCCTCAGATATTTACACTCTACTCCTCTGAAATGACTGAGAGTTATCCAGGACCATCTGGGGTCAAAATCTAGGTTCTACTTACTTTAAGCACTATGCAGTCTCTAAGTTCGATTAAATGTAGTTTATGTCTGAATTTGGAAATAACAGAGGCTAGGGGAACTTCACTTTCAGAGTTCTTGTCAGACTTGGCCCACTTAATCCTTTAATTGGATGTTGAACTTTCTAAGTATAAAACCAGAAACTGTACATGCTTCTCATATAGGAACATATGGGAAAAATAGTGCATGTATAAATTTGATAAAAATCAGGGGACTTGGCTTTAGAAAAATTCTTTTAAAATATTAGAAAAGTGTTTCAAAGAGTTTTGTTCATTTTTTTTTAGTAAAACATAGAATCCAGAAATATTAGGTATATTATTTTATGCTAACATGGACGATACGGCTGACAATATTCAATGAGTTTCCCAATACTTAAAGTACTGCTTTACAGCTTGAAATGAATACCAGTGCTGGCAGGTGTCAAGACTCACTAGCAACTTTCTTTCAGAGTAATGATGCAAATTACACACTCGAATTCTACAAAGAAAAGAATAGCAGTAAAATATGTAGCAACAGTACTATGAAGTTTGTAAGAAGTGTGATGGATCTGCTTCCTGATATATCTGGTTTACCGAGCACAACAAAATTTTTGTGACTATCACTGAATGCAGAGTGGACTTAATATTAGCTATGGGCTTGAACATTGTAATAGCTTAAAAGCTCACTATGTTTCTTCCTATTTCCCAAGCCTAAATATTTTGCTCTGATTCAGCATTTCTTTACATTCTTTTTACTAAATTGAACACTGAACAGGAAATCTTCCAGCCCCAGCACAAGATCACTCACTGCCAAAATAATACAACAGAAATCAGTAAAACAGGTAATTCCCTTAGTTATTTTGTAGCAATGTTGAGTGAAAGTTAAAGACTTATTTAAGAGTAAAAACTAGTACTAAAGTCTGTATCATTATCAATAGATTTGTTTTTTAATATAAACCAAGAATTATTTGGATTTTTATTTGAAAAGTAATTACATAACTACTTACTCTGAAAAAGTAGCCAGTCTATACAAGTTATTTGAAATTTGTAAAGATGTGCTACTGACTCTAAACAAAAATAGAAAACACAGACATAATACAATTAAAATCCCATGGCAACTAGGGAAGATCAATAAGTGAATTCAGACATATAAAATCTTTACTCCATAGAGAGAGAGAATTTTCAGCATTTCAGACCAGTAAGGTAACTGCCTTGTGTAAAGGCTCAGGTTTGTGGAATGGAAAATATAGACTACAATCCAGCAAAGATTTAAAACACATGCTTAACTTCATGCACCTAAATAGTCCCATTAACGTGAAGTTAAGCATGTGTGCATGTCTTTGTAGGATCATACTCAAGTGATATTCCTTTGATGAATGTTTCTTCCTGTGTTAGCAGGGAATGTTGTTTGATCAGGCCAGCATGGGGTTAAGCGCCCTTTATCTTTCACCTCTCCACTGAGAGGACCCTACTATGTGTGGGGGTGAGGATAAGAGAAGCAGCATCCAGCCCTGAAGGTATACAGTTCAAATTCTGGTTATTTTAAGAGGAGCCTCTAACACAGCTGAAACTGAAGGTCCAATTGTAGGATTTGTATTCTGCAGGTTCCTGAGCTGCTTTGGGTTGCAGAAAAATTCCTGATCAAAATGTTTTAGACTTCTTTTTCATAAATTACATCTAGTGATTAATAATGGAAGTAGCTCTGCCAATTTCCAAATTAATCTTGTTGTGCTAAGAATATATACCAATCATTTTATTTTCTGTTCCCCTCCAACTATGATAAGAGGCCCATTTCTGTATATATATACATAAATTTTTTTTCAGCAGTTTGGATCTTAATTGCAACAGCAGTGATTGCAAAATAGCTGCATAATATATCACACCAAACAACCGCAAGACTAAGCTGAGCTCTGATTATATACTTCTGGCTCAAAGTTTCTTCACGAACGTTCACTACAGTAAAGCTAGTACAACCGTCTCCGTGACAGAAGTGTGCCACATTAGAGAACGAAGTTTTGTGCAGAATAAAAACGAGAATGCAGAGAACTGCGTTTCCTTCGACAGTGTAACTTCAATTGCTTAAGGCCTTTCATAGTGTAATTCTAGAGGCTCTTTACAAAAACAGTAATCATACCTAATAAACACATTATAACGTGGGCATTCTTGGATGCATTTTCCACTCAGTTAAACCAACATAAAGAAAGATTCTGTCATTTGCCTAAGCAGTCCCTAATTTAGCAATAGGCAGGAACGGATCCTCCAAGTTCCTATTCTCATTTTAGAAGTAGTTAAAGTGGTTGGACTTTTTCCCATCATTTTTATTGAAAATATATTTTGTTACACTTCTTCCAAACAGAAGTTTATTGCTACATATAACTGCTACATTACGGACTGCCTTAGAAAGACACATAACTTGACTGTACATGCCACAAGGACGTAACCACACGTGCTTCCTAAAATGAAAAAAAATTCAAAACATATTAAGTATATCAGGAAAGAATATAAAAGAGAATTTAACAAAAGGACAAAAACAATGCACTCTAGATCTTCTGGTGAAGAAAACCAATTGAGGATTATTAATGGCCACAAATTGCCAGTGGCTGTGAAAAATGTTATCAAAAGCTAAACTGATCCAGAATAGAAACAGAATAGAAAGCTGAGAAGCTGTATGAAAAAAAATATTTCTGATTCTTTTTCTTAAACATTGTTTTAATATTTCATCTATTGTTCTAAAAAAAAAAAAAAAAAGTGGATTTGGATGTATTTAAATAAGGAATTGTATTAAAACTAACAACTGACTCATTATACATTACTTAAGTTGTAGCATCCCTGAATTACGGTTTGTGATGGCTTTGCATATTCCTAACTTTACAGCTAACACTCCTTCCAGTTTTTATTATCACCTCATTATTCCCATTCTTCCTTCATGATGTTATGGTGACTAAAAAAATATGTGACTAGAAAATAGTAGCCTTTCATACTTCAATCCCCTGACTTCCCCTGGGGGAGTGGATTACTGCATCATAATACTGGTATCTGTTAGTTAATGCTGTGGGCTTCACTCAACTTCAAAGCAAAGATATTAAAGGCTCGTTTTCCACTACAAGGCAGGTGTATTTTTATTAGATCTTTTTCAAAATTGCTATGACTTCACTTGTGGATATCCCGCCAACAGCCATTATTGAAAGCTGGACCATAATTGCTAAGGAACATGCAACGTCTGAAGCACTAAACCAGTGTTACTGCAATCCTCCAACAATTGACTGAAACCAAGTGTTACATCATTAAAGCTGAATTACAACACACCCATGGCGTGTTTTCCATGTGTGCTATTTTAAACAATAGTAGAGAAAAACCTGGCTATAAATTCACAGATCCGCAATTTGTTCAAAATTCATGAACAATGAGGGCTGTCTGACAGGCTCTGTTGGCTCTATTTTAGTCAGAAATGTCACGTACCATAATTAAATGTCTGTTTGGCTTTTATTGGAGATGGAAATGCTAGCTTTACTTATAAATTTAAACAACCTGTCACAAGGGGAGACTCCTCATTTGTATAGTTTAAGAAAGTTTAGCAATTGTAATTGCTCCAGGAAAGACAAATAAACTAATGGAAACTCTTCTATTTCTTAATTGACTTTGCATCAGAAAAAAATAAGCTTATGCGGTTATGGTATAGCTTTCATCTGGTTTGGACCAAGTTTTTGCTTTGGCAGATAAAGTTAGTGCACCAGTACTTTTAATTGCTGTTGCTTAATTTTCATGCAGAAATTAACTGAAGACTGCGATGATCACAGCTTCTAGGTTAAGAGATGATGCCATTGACAAGTGGCAACAAAATATAATCAGTCTTCCAGAAAAAATGTTTAGTTCAATTCAGCGCAGTTTGCCCTAATGTTGTCCAAGTGGAAATATTTTGCTGTCACACTGGTATGCAGAGGCTATTATAGTTTAAGCAAATCCTGCAATTTTTCTACTCAGCTTCACAAATTTTACGGTGCCCAGATTCCAGTGGAAAATATTTGATCACTCATATGCTTGGATAGAAATTTGTCACCTGGAAGAGAAATCACTGTAAACCTGCCAGCATCCTTATGCAGACAGGCTCTGCAAATATATACTAGGTAAGATCTCTGCCAAATAACTTGTGTCTGGCCAATACCACCTTTCAAATAGTCTGTGAATACCAGTTGCCAATAAAGATTCATTATACCATGTATAGGTAAATATTATTTTAGCTTTTGCATCTACAGTTTTAAGCTTACACAGTAGCAATTCATTTGCTCTCCACATACTACCTGTCTGCAAGTTTCTGTGCAGTAGCCAATCATAACATTCACACTTCTCACTAGCACCTAAACAATATTCTTCTTTTACTTAAAATAGATCACTGTCAGATGCAAACATTTCCAAGTTATGTTTTTCACTAACACACAAAGTACGTACTATGGCTATTTTAAATAGTAATATCACATGCAAAACTTCACAGGAGATGTTATAATCATCTCAGTCTTTTCCTGTTGCACTGCTTTTCAAGAAGCTAATCATTTCAGCTGGGTTCAGCTATTTAAATGTAAGTCAATGTATAATGTCTTCTACTTCTGAAAAATGTATGCATACATTAAATTAACACAAAAAATAATACTATCTCTATATTCCTCATACTGAAACATTACAGCCATTCCCTCAGGCATGGTAGATCCTCCAGAATAGTCCCAAATCATGCACTGGGTTACAGTTGTTAAAAAAATTAAAACATTTTAGAAGGGAGCATGTGCTACTTTCACCATAAATGTTTGCCTATACATCTTCATTCTCTCTTGTTTATAAAAAGCACAGCAACTCAGATTATCTCACTTCAGAATGCTATTTACTTTTTCAAAACTGCACCAAACTTGCTCTTATGGAACTTCTCAAGCAGTTGTTGTGTTGATTTAATTTTCTCTTTAATTTTACCACTATTTTACCTATTAGAACTACATGAGAACAATCCAGTGAATAACTATTAACTTTTGATTCCTAGAAACATGTGATAGCAATACTATTTAGCACTAATTTTTTTTCCATAACATTTTCCCGTTTCCCTGACAAATCAAGTTGCTTTCTCTTCTCCTTCTTTCTATCACATCCTTTCATACCACTTCACTTTTTCCTCACCTCTTCTCATCATAAAGTCTTCCTGCGTCCTTAGGTCTCACTAGCACTTCAGTTATTTGAAGCTCTTTCCTGAAACCTTTCTTTATTGTTGCTCACATATTACTTCAGATTTTCTATGGGTTTGTTCCTTCCTTCTTTCTGGAAATGTTTGTAAATACTAAGGTTTATTTTAGAGGGTCCTTTTTCATATGAAGAGAGCTAATAAATGAAGTTTTGCCCAGATTAACTGTCTATATGTTCTTGTGTACAACAGCCAGGACAGCTAATGGCAAAGATTTAACTCCTTTTTAGCATCCTGATCTCTAACTCTTCTGGCTATTGATCTCTCACAAGCATTGTTTACTGAATTCTCAACAGTAATTTAATTTATTCCTGCTTTTGCAGAAGACAGTGGTCGCTGAACAATTGCTATATCACAGATGAATGAATCATCAGCCAATTCTCTCCGACAATAGTAAAGTCTGTTTGTAATATTAGAGCACACTATTGCAGCACAACCAGGGATCACATTTGGTCCCAGCTGCCAGAAAATTTCATTTTCATGTGCTCAAAAAAAAAAAAGTCTTACCACTGTGAACTCAGTAAGGATAAATCTATTCATCTGTTGTATATTTGGACATTTTTCTTTTATTTAAATATATTTCTATATTTTTTCTTTTACTCAAAAGATCTATTGTGTAGATCTCGTATGAATAAAGTTTATTTTATGCCATTACATAGAACTCAGTAGATACATCAAGTTTTTAATGCCCTCATGTACAGTTCAGATACACCAAGTTTTTCTGCAAGCTCTGTCCTTGCTCTGCTTTTGTACTCCTCTAGACATTATTATCCCCAGCACAAATTCTATCTCCTCTGTGCAGATCCCACTCTCTTCTCCAAGTCTCATCCCTCTCCCCCCACCAACTAAATTGCAGCCTTCCCAATATTATTGTGTGTCTGATTGTCAGCTTAGGTCAAATATAGATAAATAATTTAAACTATATCTCCTCTGTTTCCAACTAATTTTTGACTCCTTCTTTTTCTACAATTCTAGATATCATCTTCACTGTTTGTATATCATCTTCGATTCCCATCTCTCCTGAGATTCCCATATCCGTATGTGCAGATTCTTTCCTAACAACATACCTGAGATAATTAGTCGTGTTCATTCTTGCATTTAGGATTTTCATCCAGGTCCTTGTCTTCTCATACCTCTGATACAGCAATTCTCTCTGCCAAAACCTTTATACCTCACTGATGTCCACCCAGAATGCTACTGAAATAAATGGGTGCTATAGACTGTCCCTCTGGCTATGTCATTCCTCTCTATGTTAATTTCCTTTGGCTCCCTTTCGAAAAGTAAGCTAATTTTCAACATTTTAAGGATCTTTTCAGAATCTCTCTGTTCCCTGAGCTAATTCTGTTAGCTCCCATTATTAACATGCTCAGTTTTCATAGAAATACTTTGTGATTTCTCCTCCAATGGTCCTAATGCTTGTCTACATTCATCTGCTGCCTTTTATCTCATGTTTACACTGTACGTGTCTGGGAGCAGGACTATCATTTTGTCCTGGGACTTGACAGTACCTTGAACAACTGTTAGAATACCTTGATGCCAACAAGTTTGACTTCAGAGTTAATAAAGGAAATATTTACTCTTAAGCATCACATTGAAAACAGTGATAGTAGCAATGAAGTATTTTGCTACTTGCAGTCCAGCCTCTCATTAGTGCATTAAAATACTGATTTGCTACTGTAAAGTGAATGGACAGCAAGGTGCTTCAGGACCTCCTTAATACAGCAAAGGTCAAAACCACCCACATGTTAACAATGAGAACCCTAAAGCACTAAATAAACAGTTGAAAAGTATTTTCCTCTCTAAATATTTTGAATCAGAAATAATACCAATTTTCATATTTGGAAAGCATTTAAACTGGATTGGCCAGAAGAATAGAGCTGTTTTACTTAGCGTGTAATAACACCTGTAAGGTGAATATAATTGTTTGTGTTAATGGAGGGATTTATTTACATCGATGACTCCACGTTTTTTCTCAATTATCTTAACAGTGAGAGCAAAACAAAACAGAAAAGCAAGTTACTAAGCTACCAAATGTCACCTAATAACAAGGCAATCTATTCTGTTTAGCAACATACTTCAAAGTGAATATTCATCCAGAATTTTTCAATTTTTTACCTCCCATTAAAATAAAACAACGAGGTGTTTCATGCATTTCATGTAACGTTAAGTTATTATTAAGCTAAGCAGTATGACAATGTCGATGAGAATGAGCTCCGGAGAGCTGGCATTCCTTAAAAATTACTGTACATGAATAGTTACACATGCATAATTATATAATTACACTTGATGGCAGCAATACCACATAGAGAAGTCTATTAATAGCACATAAAATCTGCAGAAATCTCATGAAGACGAATATCCTCTGAAAGTATGAAAAGGTGGCACTTGGTGCAGAATCTATTTTAGGTTTACATTTCAGCATGACAATTACCATGAAAGAAAGGATCAAAGTCAAATGGCACAGCTGGCAGCTTGAGAATAATTTAAGAGGTGTACTGGCAATAGCTTTTTGCTTTCAGTAAGATGGACTGCATTAACCATAATAGGGAAACGATGGTGGAGAAAAGTCATACAGCATTCTTGCCTGGCATTAGTACAACATTAGCTGAACCTGCAGTTTTGACGACCTCATACAAATTTTAAGGAAAAACACTTCTGCTAATGAATATGAACAATAGCAATGTCTCCTCTGCAGTCTGGGACAAAACAACAATCCACCATCACATTTAGGCTTAAATCACTGATTCAGGAACTCATGAGCGCTGGGGAAAGATTAACATGTGCCTACAGTATATCCAACCATGGTTCCTCGACCTTGCCCCCAAACTACAAAGAGATAATCTGTCTGCAAGGACGTGACTAAATACTTTAGAAATCAGGGCAGCTGGGCTGGAAGAACGTAATATAAGCTGTGCAGATAATGCTGTATAAACCCCAGGCTCTTCTCTCATTTCCCACTCTCCCTGTAAAGTTTGCATTTTACAGTGTTGCAGGGGTGGGATCACAGAAGCTACTTATCATTTAGTTCCCTTACAAAGGAAATAATAAAAGGAGTTTGGGAGAATGTACAGATACTCCTTACTTTCCATCCTTCCCCTAACTCTGTCCCAGATCATTATGGGTACCCTTTGGACTAGCTGTGCCCTGCATGGACTGGAGAGGCTCTGTTGTGTCTGCCTTCCTCCCACGCCGTTTCCTTCCACTCTGCTTTTAACTTGGCTAATATTTGAATATGTCTACACTGTCCAACAACACTTGACAGTCACTAGTTTCCAAGTCCTCCCTCAGAAGACCACCGCATCTTGGACTGAAGGCAAAAGTGTGACCTGTCTTAGCTGAGTTTTCCTTCAAACAGATAGACATTCAGCAGAACATCTACCTGTATTTGTTTCAAAAGGTATTAAGCATAGCTTCAGTTTCTTAGCAATTAAGCTAACAACATTATTCCCTTTCAATCACAATTTTCCAAAGATGATTTGCATTCTAAAGACTCTGTCTAAGCCAAGAGGCAAACATTTGTCCACACATGAACAGTTCTGAAAATCAGAATCTCCACTGCCAAATGTATTACGGGTTCTCTGAAATAACTGGCATATACACCCAAATATGCACAGTCTAACACACATAGATTTTACAGTTACGATATGCTTTTGTGTAGAGTTTAATAATATGGATTACTGCACATTACAAAGCAAAATAAAATCACAAAGACCATGTAATTTGTTCTCCACAAAGATCAAAATAAAATGGCAGAGGATGTAAAGTAGTTGGTTGGGCAGACTTTACGTGGACTGTCCAGGAAAAATGGACCAGCTTTGCTTGGATGCTGCTTTCACAGCTATTATTTTTGTTAGTTTTGCAATCTGATGCTTTTGATTTTTATTTGATTCTAATAAATTCTGAAAGCCACAGAGTTTACAAAGCCAAAAAAATAAATCTGGATCTACTAAAGATCCTGTTTTCCTCTTTCTTAACTTTCCACTAGCCAGGAGTGAAACTCTCAGTTTTACATCGTTGGAAGAAGCAGATTTCATTCATCTAGTGGATTGAGACATTTTATAAGAACTTGGCAGAAATTAGTAAATACTTAGAAGGACATAAATAGTCCAGTAAGATACTCAGTAACATCAAGTTAAGATGGCACCAATTTATACAAAAATTAAGGCTATAAAACTATATTTGTTCTATCACTGTTCTTAATCAGAGTAACACTGTATAAATTGACATTACAGTGGGAAATAAAATTATATAAGACTATACTGTGGTATTATTTATTTCTTGTTCTTTGATGTAATTCATTGATAGCTATGCACTATGTACACATGTAAAACAGAAACCTTCCCCCCCTGCCCCCCATTGAGGAACTCAGCTTTCCTTCAAGCTATGAAAGGGTTTTCTAAGATCTTTATGGAGCCTCTACTGAGAACTTCTTACTCTAGAATTATCTATGTGTTTCAAGTGAGCTACTTTTGAATCATGTATAATGACAGGAAAAAAATCAGGGTGTGAAAAAGCTGATCTGAATCTCAGGCACTAATATTCCACCAATACCAAAGACTGTGTTAAAAATTGATAGTGTTTGTTTTTTTTAATATCCAGTCTCCCTCTGCTAATGGAAAGCTTCTTACTTCCAATGGCAAGATCCTCACACAGCCACTCAGATGAAACACTCACTAATCTCTTTCTGCTCTTGGAAGTAGAGATGGGACAATTTTATCAAACTATTTCTTGAAATGTGTCATTTCAAGATTAATGAACTTAGAGCAAGTTGAATACTTTTGATTTTATTTTAAATGGAGAAGTTTCAATTAGATGTTTTTGACTCAGGCAATACTGTCTTCTGGCATTTGACTCTTCTTATTTTATAACAGTGGGAAAAAAACCCAAACAACCGTAAAATGAAGTAAAAGTGTATCGGTCCAAGTAGAATGAAACATTCTAATTACCTACCTCCAACCTCCCACTTGTTTGTGTTTGTCTTCCATTTTGAAAAAGAAGTGAAAATATTTCAGGTTTTCTGAACCTCAAATCATTTCATAGGTTTTATTTTATTTTGATTTGGTTAGTGAACCAGAAAATAAAGTTTTCCTATAGCTCTCTATTATTTGAGTCAATGGGGCAGAGCACATTGAGCAATGACAGTTGGAGAGTCCCGCAGAGCTGTGAGTCTTTACTGATCAATTCAAATATTCGGCACATTGACAGGACAACATATGTTCACTACCATGCAGTTACTGACAGAGGGCCAGAAAATGGTATGAACAATTCCGTCTGGAACAAATAGATTTGATAAGAAATCTTGGCCTAGGATGAAAATACACAATTGCTAAAACTGGTTAAAATTGTTCTTTTCAGAAATTCCCCATGAATAATATTAATTTTTTTGCTTTTTATTTTCCAAGTTTTTAAATTAATTTCTCTGTGTAAGTCCTCGTATTAATCCTCTCTACTTCCTTTTAGTATCTTTTCCTTTTTTCAAACATAGAAAAAAATAAAAGCAAAAGTAATAAAAGGGAAGAGAGGGAGAAAGGAAAGTTAAAAATTAGATCCTTTTATTCAGAAAAGTCTCAAATATTTTTCAGTCCTTTTTAACATATAAACATATAAAAGCATACGCCTTTTTTTTTCAGCCAACTGCATATTTTAGACTTCTATTCAGAGGGCATGGCAAATTCTAGCCAGTTGTATTATAATTTTTACAACTCATGAAGGTCTTCTCAGTTGTTGATATCTTGGTAACAGATTTTTAGGTCCCATTTACAAGTCTGACAGTTGAATTCCTGCTTTTTACATGTTTTATGGTCTGGGGATGCATTTTAATAGTCCCAGATTACCCTGGAAGCTAATTACCCTCCATACATGTAGTATGGAGGATACATTTGGAATAGACTTGGTTTAGGCCAACACTTTCATTAAAAATGAAGGTGGCCCAAAAAGGCATTTGAATTTGACTCCTGAATACATCTCATACTGTGCCAGAATGTACTCAGCTGAAGACAACAGAGAACTTAAAATATATGTATACACAAAAACCCCTGAGTTTTCTAAACAAGGAAACTGTTCATTAGGCTTCACTTGGAAGTCAGGAATAAAAAATGACCAGCAATTTAACTAGGGTGGTGGCAGGTCTAATCACTGCTTACATAGGGCACAGAAGTGGGGTAGGCCCTTTTATGAATGCACAAAGGCAGTTATCTGCTCTAAGATGTTATAATGTAACTAGATTGTTCGCAGACAAAGTGGAGACAGGTATGGAGACATGTAAATATAAAACAATGCAGTTAATGGCCAGATTCTGCTTCTTAACATCCTGCTTAACTGCCACTTTTAACTGTTTCCTAATATCTGACCATTCTTTGTAGCCAACTTGCATTAATCCAACAAGAAGAAAAATAACAGATCTAAAGATTTACAGTCATATGCAAATATGCAATGAATTCAGGTAATAGCTAAAGACAAAATACAGCATTCTTTTCTCCATAAAATCTAAAACGTTCAAACTAAAACCAGGCATTTTCAACTGTGTATTAGCTTCCAATCAGCAAAATAAACAACCTATTCCTGGTATTTCATGTGCTCCACATGAAGATAAACCAAACAAATTCTGTCAGGACAGATGTGATCACTCCCAGTCTCCACAGGGGGTTGCTGCATTATTTTGCCTTAGTTTCAAGTGATAACTAGAGCTTTACATGCACTTTTCTCCCATAACACCTATTTCCAACTTTTAAACATAAAAAGTGTTTTGTGTGTTCTGCATTTGGGAACCAGTTGTTAAACATAGCATTTGCTAATCTTCTTTCATCAGGCAATTTTTATTTGGCATTGGCAGGAGAAGGAAATTTTAAAACATTCTCTTTGCCTTGCATAATACCCAAATACAAAAACAAATATAGCATTGTTGCTTTCTATATATTTCCTGATTCTAAACATCATGGTAAGGAATCCCAGCCACTCCAGCCAGTAAGTCAGCTTCATCAGGGGCCCAACTTAAGTGTCTCTATGCAAATGCACGTAGCATGGGGAACAAACAAAAGGAGTTAGAGAGTGTGCAGTTCTGTGACCTTACTGGCACCACGGAGACGTGGTGGGATGGCTCCTACGATTGGAGTGTTGGAATGGAAGGGTACATGTTCTTTCAGAAGCACAGCCAGGGCAGACAAGAAGGGGATGCCGTCCTCTATGTCAATGACCAGCTGGAGTGCATGGAGCTCTGCCTGGGGTTGGCTGAGGAGCCCACCAAGAGCCTATGGGTCAGGATTAAAGTGAGGGCAGGGACAGGTGACATTATAGTGGGGGTCTGCTACAGGCCACCCGACCAGGAAGACTGAGCGGATAAGTCCCTCTATACACAGATAGGAGCAGCCTTGCGTTCACAAGCCCTGGTCCTCATGGGGGACTTCAACCATCCCAATATCTGTTGGAGGGACAACGCAGCAGGGCATGACCAATCCAGGGGGTTCCTGGAATGCGTTGATGATAACTTCCTTCTCCAAGTGATAGAGGAGCCAATGAGGAGAGGTGCTATGCTAGTCCTCACCAACAAGGAGGGCAGGGAGGAGGGCACACAGCAAGCTCACTACCCTGGACTTCAGGAGAGCAGACTTTGGCCTCTTCTGGGAGCTGCTCAGTAGAACACCATGGAATAAAGCCCTGGAGGGAAGAGGGGCCCAAGAAAGCTAAGGATCACCTCCTCCAACCTCAGACGCGACACACCCCAACCAAGAGGAAGTCAGGAAAAAAAGGCTAGGAGGCCTGCAGGGATGGACAAGGAGCTCCTGGACAAACTCAAACACAAAAAGGAAGCCTACAGAGGGCAGAAGAAAGGAATGGTAGCCTGGGAGTAATACAGAGAAACTGTCTGAGCAGCCAGGGAGCAGTTTAAGAATGCTAAAACCCGATAGAAGTAAATCTGGCCAGGGACGTCAGGGGCAACAAGAAAGGCTTCCATAGGTATGCTGGTGTTAAAAGGAAGACTAGGGAAAACCCGAGCCCTCTCCAGAAGGAAACGGGGGACCTGGTTGCCAGGGACATGGAGAAGGCTGAGGTACTCCACAGCTTTTCTGCCTCAGTCTTCACCAGCAAGTGCTCCAGCAACACTGCCAAAGTCACAGAAGGCAAAGGCAGGGACTGAGAGAATGAAGAACTGCCCACTGTAGGAGAAGATCAAGTTTGAGCCCATCTAAGGATGGGTGCACAAGTCCATGGGACATGATGAGATGCATCCATGGGTCTTCTGAGGGAACTTCTGGATGCCATTGGCTAAGCTACTATTCATCATATTTGAGAAGTCGTGGTAGTCCAGTGAAGTTCCCACTGACTGGAAAAGGGGAAACATAACCCTCATTTGCAGAAACAATAAAAAGGAAGACCTGGGGAACTACAGGCCAGTCAGTCTCAACTCTATGCCCAGCAAGATCATGGAGTACATCCTCCTGGAAACTATGTTAAGGCACATGGAGAATAAGGAGATGATTAGTGACAGTCAACATGGCTTCACTAAGGGCAAATCGTGCCTGACAAATTTGATGGCCTTCTAGGATGGGGTTACAGCATTGGTGGATAAAGGAGGAGCAACGGATGTCAGCTACCTGGACTTGTGCAAAGCATTTGATACTGTCTCACATGACATCCTTGTCTCTAAATTGACAGGACATGGATTTGACAGATGGACCACTCAGTGGATAAGGAATTGGCTGGATGGTCGCACTCAAAGAGTTGCGGTCGATGGCTTGATGTCCAAGCGGAGACGGATGATGAGTGGTGTTGCTCAGGGATCGGTATTGGGACCAGCACTGTTTAACATCTTTGTCGGCGACATGGACAGTAGGATTGAGTGCACCTCCAGCAAGTTTGCCGACGACACCAAGCTGTGTGGTGCGGTCAACGTGCTGGAGAGAAGGACTTTGGAGTGTTGGTTGACGAGAAGCTCAACATGACCCAGCAATCAGCACTCGCAGCCCAGAAAGCCAACCGTATCCTGGGCTGCATCAAAAGCAGCGCGCCC
>NW_009615865.1:58187-76153 GCF_000690535.1 Cariama cristata
TGGAATGTGCCCCTGCCCATGGCAGGGGGGGTTGGAACTAGATGATCTTTAAGGTCCCTTCAGACCAAACCATTCTATGATTCATAGAAAACAAGGATCATACAAAGGAATGATATAACAAGGTAGTAAAAGAAAATAAATCAGAGCACAGATAATAGCTTGATTTTATCTTACTGATCCATTGCCCACTTTAGACAAGAGGCACTGGCTGGTTAGAATTTAACATGCAATTGCCCAGATGTCATTAACTAGTTTTCAGTCTCTGTGGTTATTTCAGGTGCTGCTAGTAGAAAAACAGAGGCTTAACTTTTAATGTGCTTTTCTTTCTTGGTTGTTCATAAGAAGCTTCTGAAAAAACAGACTGAACAAAAGATTTTTTTCCCCCAATCATCAATTCTAATCAAATATATTATAGAATATTTTGAGTTAATTTCTGCTTTTCTACATACAGGTATTGATTTGGCTTTCCAACGGCCTTTGTTACAGCCTGATTCTGCGGGTCCCACACAGACATCCTGTTGCAGAAATGCTAAGTTTTCAGAGCTGCCATGTTCTGCTCACTGTTACAGAAGTGGGAAGGGACACTTATGGGAAGAAAAATCTTGTACTTCCACTTCCCTTGCAAAGACATATAAATTGACTAACCCCAGATTATCTTTTTTACATTTCTTTTTTTCCCTATTTAAATCCTATGAGAAAAAAAATATCCAAAGTACTTTAAATACTAGGCTGGTTCTTTGTGGTCACCTTGTATCTGCCAAAACCAGATTTATTCCACATCAGAAAAAGCTAGCTTAATTAAAGCTGTCACGTCCTAAAAGCCAATTCAAACCAAGCCATCTGCCTTCGTGGTCTTGGGAACACAGGTACAGCTCTCCTTTCTTTAAGATTAGGACAATTACCACTTGCCATTTGCAATACTTTTGGTGGCAGAGTATCTGATTTTAGAAAGAAGTCTACTAATTTTGAATATCAGGTTGTCCTAATAAACATGTACACACAGGTGAGCTTGGCAGGCTAGAGACAGCTAAGCCAGAGAGCACACAGCAGCTGTGCACGGTGGGGCTGCAAGGCTCCCCACTTTGGGGTGCTCAGCACGGTTTAGGGGACACAGTCTGACAGATGCAGAAGCTATCTTCTGCTTCTCCCCACACCCTGTGCATGGATGGGAAATCTCAGCAAGTAAGTCAGTGCCTTTCATTCAGGATGCAAAAATCACTCATCTTACCCTTGCCTTCAACTCTTAGGGATTGCAATGTGCTTTACGCTATACCTTTAAAATAATTTTGAATGTAAAATGTATAAGAATGCAAACCGATCAGTAAACACTGGCTCCGTCAACCATAGGAAACATGAGTCTGCTCCAGCTGCTTTTGCACCTCTCCTACAGAATCCAAACAGCGCAGGGTCTGTCTGTACGCCTGCCTCTCTCTCTAGTGTACGCGAGTGCTGCATGTGTTGTGATGCGGAGGTGCCTCTGTGCTTACACACAAATGTATATGCATTTGTGCATTAACAAAAAAAAGAGTCAGTTAATACTGTAGTACTGGAACCGCAAATACACAGACAGAAACATCTACCCATGTGGAGTATCTCAGTTGTCACCAGGGATTAATATTGGTGAAGGAATTCACTGGTATGGAGATTTCTATTATTATCCATGTGTTATTATTATGTAGAAAAGAACGCAGTTTGATGGGGTTTGTAGTATTACTGGCTTTTAGAAAAATTATGCTTTGACTTATGAACCAAACCAGTCTGCAATGCAAATTAGTAACAATGCGTGTGAAATGGCAGAGTTTCATTTTTGCAAAGACACCCTCAGATGTATAACAGAACATTAATAATTTCATTCAGCATGGTTGTTATCTTTAAAATGCAAACATTGCGTACAAATACAAGCCAATCACTAACTGCTTTGAGCTAAGAAAGGTCAGAAAATAAACTTCAGAACTATCAACGTGACTGTTGACAGAACAAAACACAAAAATTTCAGACAGTATATGTGAATATGTATTTTCTATCTTCAGAGTACCACCTTTGCTTCATCGTTGACTTCACGCTTCTGATTTCTATTAAGTAAGACTACCTCCTTGTCTTGTCAAGCAATTAAAGTGACAAAAGTAATAGCAGATGCCTCTTTCATAGTAAAACTACAGCAAGCAGACCATAGCTTGCATTTTATTACAACCACTCTATACAGCCTAATAATTGCAAGGTAATTGAAAAGATCCTGATAATAAACCACCAGTTTATTTTTTTCAGACAAAATAAATACATAACCCAATTCAGGCTTCATTTTAACGACACATTAGATGGTTTCCAACTTGTCTTGATTTTTGTTTTATTTTATGATTGTAAATAAACCCTGGAAAATTCCTTCCCCGATTTTACCACCTGAAACTGCAGCTGTTGGCTGACACTATCAAAGCCTCACAATTCCAAACTCACGTGCAAATCTCATCAAGTGCAGACACTTCTAATTGATTCCAGAAGTTTTTCTTTTGCTAAGATCAGCAGGCAGAAGAAGAATAATGAGCAGATTTTAAGCAGAGGGGGGAGGGTGTTGAGCTCAGGGAGTGGAGATTTTAAAAGCTCCAGCTTGGCTGCTCTGCCAGAAATGCAGAGCAATTTTACGGTCAATTGGCCAGAGCATCTGGAACTATACATCATAGTCTTTAGTTGATGGTGGTGAAGCCGACTCTCAAACTGGCTAAGTCTAAAATCAGTAATGACTCTGCTGTCACACCTAAGTGGAAACTAACTTAATCTACTGCCAGGTTTTACTGGGACTTTTTCTAAGGGACATTACTCCCCTTAGGGCAGTTGTCAAGAATATTAAAAGTCCAGTCTCTGGGATACACTGCATGGCATAGCGAACTTTTCTGAATGAAGTTAACATAGAAAATACAGATTACAACTCGTGTTTGTTTAATTCTGTGTGTGTTGACAAGGCTTTTTATCATAAGGCAGTAGAGTTTCCTTCCATTCCCAGCTTCATTTCTAAAATACATTTCAAATACACCAGCCAATCTAGTTAGGGCACAGAGACTGCGTAACTGCTGAAGTCACAAATCATAGCACAGGGCATGGAGATTTCACCTTAATGGAAACCAAATATGTCATATGCTGCTCTTTGAAACGTGGCACAGATGATCATAACAAGGGACCAAGGAAAACTGCTACATCGGAGAAAACTATCCTTGATGTGGAAATAACTTCTTACGAGTAAGTGGTTTTTTTAAGTCAGTACTCGTAAGTCAGTATTGCAACACTGGTAAATTACACTAAGAAACAAGCGAGGTAACAGCAAGTCTTTGTACGCTGAAAGGAGAACTAAGTACTGTGGTAATATATCACATTAAAAGCGACTGCTGTGGAACACAGAATACAGTGCAAATCAGTGCTTTAATAAAGAGATATTATATATTTTATCCAGACAAATTAGCTGACACACTCATAAGAGAGACCAGAATTGTATCAAAGATCAGAAAAGCAGTGTATTTGGTACAGAATACTGTCTCCAAAAGTGTTTGGAACAGCTGCATCTACCAAGTTTAGATACTCTGGAGGAGTAAATAAACAATTTAACCACAATAAGTTCATTTCTACCTTCATTAGTTAAGGGCTGAATTATACCCTGCAACACAAGATTTTATATATCTTCCAAAGTTGGTTATATTTCTAATGCACAATATGTCCACACAAAACAGAAAAGACAAGAAGTTATTAATTTAAAATACCACACATGTATACAACCTCTCTTTTCCCCAGTGAAAGCTGTCCTAGGTTTTTGTCCTTCCTACCTGTAAATTAATACATGCCTGCCAGTGTTTTCATAGCCAGGCAGGCCAGGAAGCTGCATTGCAGGAGGAGTCTGGGTGAAGAGATTTACTCTCAGATACAATGCCTTAGCTGAAACAAAGGTAAAAGATAAATAAGTACATCAAGACAGACATCTGTATTTCCTCCTCCAGCTTCCTCACTCCTAGCCCCTTAGTTTTAGAGTCTTTCTCAGTACTGAGTTCCAGCCACTATGAGAGCTGGTGAAAATATTTAAGACAAGAGTTCCAACAACATGTCAATGGCTCTCATTTCTACTTGCTCCTCATTAGTACTACTGTCAAATAACAGCCAGTGCTTGACCAAAATCAGCTCATGGAATATGCTGGCTGATGCCAAACCAGAGCAGTTGGATGGAAACACTTTGAAGAGGTGCACCATCATCACAGATTTATTTTTACATATCGTGCCTGCTGAAGTGTCACATAACTGAACACACAAGCAATGTTTTCTGCTACCTCCAGGTGGTTAGGAGACTCCAGGCCCAGTCTGACAGAAAATGATTTGGCTTCAGTAATACACATGATCACCACATTACACAGGCATGAAGTAATCAGCCTAAAGAAAACTACTAGTATAGGATGTGGCAGCACAGATCCTCAAGCAGAAACACATTAGCTCCTTGGTTTACTGTCTATAACCAGTCAAATATATCTCTGCCTCTATCATGAAGTTTTTCAGTGACCTCCACGCAAGAAACAATTTTCTTAAGATCTAAAAATTTCCTCATACATCACCACTTTTTTCCTTAAAAAAAACCCAAACAAACCCAAAACCCCTGCTTCTTTCACCTAACTATCCATATGAAATACATACAGCACAAGGAACAGAAAATGCATGCTGAGAAATGTGCATTGTTCCACTTCTCATAAGAAAAAGAAGGTCACTTTTCTAACTCTGATGACTTCAAATTATTGTCTTGTTTGGAGAAGGAAAGGACACCAGGAGAGATCCCCCCAGGGATATAACTTGGAAGGACTTCAGATACAATAGCAGGGAGAACAATATCTTTAAATGATCTGAAAAAATAACATAATTTTCATATGGAACCAAGGCTGGTAACACACAGCTTCAAAGTATCAATAGATCCAATGTTGTACTTACTAGGCTGTGAACATAGTTAACAACCATGTTAAGATTGCAGCTTTAGCAAAAGCAGAAGTCCCTTCTTACACACCTCTAGCTTCATTTTACATCTACCTTCCCTGAGCCTCAGCATTAGGAATCTTTCTTGCTCCACAGCAAGCTGCAACACTTATCTGAAGAAAAATCTGCACAAGTCAGACCAGCTGGCTAACCCAACCAGCTGGGCAGTGAGGGTAAGAGACTGGAGCTGGAGGACAGGACTGTTCCTCCTCCTGGAGCTGCAATTGCTAGCTGCTTTTTTCACACCCACCTGAGCTAATTTAATGGCAAAACGGGAGAGGCTCACTCCTTGTTTCCTCTGCTCTTCTTTCACTGCTCCCTTGGTTTTCTCTCATTTCTTCTGTATTTTCCTTCCAGTTTTCACCCAGAAGACCTTCCTCCCATGCAGTAGTTCTGATAATTGTCAGACCTTCTTATGAGCCAAATGCAATTATCTGTAGTTTAAATCACCTATTTTTGCTAGTTAGAGTACCCTGCAAATAGTACCGCAAAGATACTTACTTGTGAAATCTTATCTACTGGTTCTGAAATATTCATGAGAAATATGAACATATGAAAAATAGTCACAAAGCCCCAAACAAATAGACAGGAGTCACATACTTTTTCACTAAGGATTCAACATGCTGTTGGTAAAATCAGTCTTGTGCTTACCTGCTGCAATGTGTACCATTAACTTATGCATCCTGGGACAGAATTATTTGTTAAATTCTACACACACTGAGTAGTGACATCATGTCTCTTGCAGTTCAGTTTTTTTCATCCCTAAGTAAGCACCCTGAAAGGCATAATTTATCAACCCCCCAAAAAAATAAGTCAATAGAAATTCTTTTACGTGATGTCATGCATTCATTCCTATTGCTCATGAATACTGGATTACTAAAGAATTGTTTATTTGGCAACATATAAGGATGATGATGTGGGGAGGATATTATTTAAGTATATTACAGATTATAAGTACTAGAAATATAACATTAAAAGATCAAAGTCAGCTAAATCTGGGTGTATGTAAAGATATAATATTTACATCAGGCAAACAAAAAGATGAAATAAATGTTTTAATTTACACCTCAAAAATTGTAAGTGGATTTGAAACCAAAACAGAAGAAAGGAAGTTGACAACCAAGCAGATAAAAATTACTAGGAAATATGTAGCAGAAATTTTAAAAATTGGTTATGAGAGAGATCTATGTTTATGGGCCTCATGAGACATTCAAAGTTATCTATACTATTATACTCTGAAGGGTGGATAACCTGTTTGAATGTTGAACAGAAACAATTTTTAGGACAAATTTTAGACCTAATTTCTGAGAAAAACATTTATTTATTTATTATGCTTTCTGGTATTGCTCGTTCTAAATGATCAGGTCAATATCAAGCAAAAACATTAATATTTGAAGACTTTTCAACATCAACTGAGAAATCTCTGGCAGCTTCCTTTTGCTTAATTTTTTTTAATCATAAATCCCATTATAACAATATTACTACCCATAAGAACATTCCTACAGTGAATTCAGAAATTATATAATGCGTTGAGAGCAAAAGAGATCATTTATATTAAAATGGAGGTCCTTTTGAAGTTCATCACAAATATTCAGACTAGATAAGAAATTCTTTATGATGAGGGTGGTGAAACACTGGAACAGATTGGCCAGAGAGTTGGTAGATGCCCCATCCCCGGAAACATTCAAGGTCAGGCTGGACGGGGCTCTGAGCAACATGATCTAGTTGAAGATGTCCCTGCTCATTGCAGGGGGCTGGACTAGATGATCTTTAAAGGTCCCTCGCAACCCAAACTATTTTATTATTCTATGATTCTATGACCACAAAAGCTATTAATATCACAAACTTGTTGATTTATGACAAAATATAAGTCTCTAGTGTTGACATATTGACATTACTTAGAAGTATTATCTGTTATGGTCTCACTGGGAGCAAATGATTTGGAAGACATCTATTCTTTCAGTATTTTCAAAGAAAAAGATGTGAGCAAGTTACTTCTGTGTCTTGTTAAAAATGGACTACCCAGTCAGCGTCAAACAAGGGACTAAAAAAAAGAGTAACAGGGAAGTATAACATAAAGGATAAAAGGAAAAACATTAGCCAGAAGAAAGGATAGGAAAGTACAGTAGGGAAGAACTTGAGATGGCAATAAAGCTAAAATTTTAATGACATGCATGTAAAGAACAGAGTAAGAACCATTTCATTTTGTTTTCTTCTTCATGAAAGAATAGGAAGCTGTATAGTTCCCTAAAAACAATAGAAATAACAATCTGACAATTTTACTTCTACTTGTTTCTTAGTAAGAGACACTTTTACATATGTACACACACCCCTCAGCAAGGCAAATACATGAATTATTTTTTTTTAAATTGAGAGTGTATATTTTGACACGTAATTCTCCCCAAATGCAGTTAGAATACTCAAATAATTCAAGTCTGAGCACTATATCTTAAGGGTTATAGAATTAATTGCCAAATTTTAGAATTCTTTGCTTCAAGCCTATCTACTCTAGTAGGCTACTCAGCAAATAACAAAAAAAATTTCCAAATTATATTGAAGTAAGTAAAGTCCTTGAAATATCTGCTGAGTTCTGGCAGTCTCTTATCAAAGGAATTCAAGAACTGTTTAATTTATACACCAAAGCTTTGACAATGTAACAACATGGGGAAAAAAATCAAAACAATTCTTGATTAGTGGCATTTATCTAGCTTTAAATACTGTCCAATAATTATTGTTTCCTATCTCAGACAAAAAGACAAAAAAAAAAAAAAAAAAGATCCACAGTAGCGTAAGATATGTTTGCATTCTCCTATTGCATGATCTCTTAGAAGAGCATGAGAATCAGCACCACTACCAGAAACCTCCAATTAGGAAAGTTGCTATAAATTTGCAGATGTTTCAAGTCAAAGAAACCATTTTGAACTTGGTTTGAGTCTCAGTCCCTACTGTTTTGTTTCATTTTTTCTGGTTTTAAGCCAAAAGGTAACTTTCTGATAACAGTTCTACTACTCTAGCAATTCGTTCATAACCTTGCTGATAACTGTCTTTGCTGGTAACTGGCACTAGGTAGCTCAGGAATGTTATTCAAATCAGAATCATATTAATGATTCAGTGTTATTTAATTAAGATGATATTAAAAGTTATTATGAAATATCAGCTGTACTGAACAAAGAAAAAGGCAGATTAAAAAGCAAAAGTCACAAACAGGATAAAAATAAGTTCTAAGAACACAAAGCAACCACACTTAATCAGACCAAAGGTCTATCCGGTCTACTATTCTATCTTTGTCAATGGCTAAAAGTCTGTTTCTGAGGTACAGTTCAAGTAAGTACAGAACAAGATATTTGATATTTAAGACTCTTCCAGCCTCCAAGCATTTTCAGATTCATCCCATGAAAGATGAGTTAATCAATTCAAATTCAGCAACACATTTCTATTATTCACTTCAAAGCATACAGCCACTAATATATTATTTTTGCAAGAAATGGTGAATATACACTTTCCTGATTTTTTCCAATGGAAACTGGCATCTGTGTAGCAAAACCGAATAATTTTCTTACAAGTTAATCATAAGAAGTGAGAAATAAAGAGATAAGAAAAAAAAAATCAATATTCTGCTCAAATATTATACTAAAATAAAAAGAAAGCAAAATATAAATGTTTAGATTTTCTGCTTTTTCAAAAAAGATAAAAAATCTAGAGCCATCAGCATAGACATTAAAAAAAAAAGTCTTACCACATATGTATAGCCCAAGGAAGAAAACTGACTCCTTAAGTAGCCAAGTTTATACACACCTATGAAGACTAAGCAGCGGATGATTTCCAGAATTCTTGCTTTGGGCCTAGAAATGAGAAGTAATTCAGATTAATGTCCAATCTTTTCTTCTTTGTTAACTTCAGTGAAAAAGAGAATGTAGAAATACTCTGTGATGTCCTGCACTTACACCACGTCATCTTTCTTAACCTTATAATTAAGTTTTTATAGTATACACCTTAGATGGACTTACAACACTGAATTTGCTGAGCGTGAGTACACGTACTCACAAACTATATATGAGCTCACATAAATATAGCTGTATATATAGGCATTGTCTTTTGATCTCAAAAATGACAACAGCAAAATTCTGAAAACTGCTACATGAATAGTTCAGACTCTTTTCGTCGGTCTATTTCTGTAAATTTTTATGAATTCCCAATATTAACTCCCTAAGTTATACAAATCTCTGGCATATTGACAGACTTTTACCTATCCTTATTCAGTCCTTACAAGTGAAAGGTATTCCTTTCTGAAACCATAATGAATAGCAGGTGCAAAGGGGAACTGGCACCTCAATCTCAAAGGAAGCTTCCATTCCACATTTCTGCTCTGGCAGGGCAAGCAGTTTCTTTGTAAGAAACTGTAGCTGCTATTTACTCTTCTGCAGGGTCACAGTGCCTGTACGGACTACATCCACAGTGTATGTCTCAGTGGGCAAGTGTATTCAAGATCCAATTTGATTTGAATCCATACTGATTAAATTTAGCCTTAAATCTATACCATCCTGCACCTGATTTTGAGTCTACTCTGAGGTACACTGTGTGCTTTTCATATACCATCACTGTATCTGACACCTGCAGCATGCTACACAGGACTGATGCAATATGGTTGTGGTCTGAGCTTGAACAGCCTTGGGACAGCCTGCAGGTCTCACTGGCCTGCCAGTGTCCCAAACCCAGAGCTGTGGACCCAACAAATGCAAACACAGAGGCTATCGGAACACTCCTGGGTTTAGGTGCTGGCTAGTCATGTGTTACTTTGCAGCCAACAGACAGCAACATATGTATCCGAGTGTATCTATATTTCTTTATCAATATAATTTCTGACACACTTGAGATTTCCATATAATGATAAATAATGCATAATGAGAGAAGAAAAAAAAAAAAAAAAGCATGTTTTTATCTTACCTGTTCTCCATAAGTAGCCCGAAAGATGCCAGGGACAGAATGATAAAGCCAATTCTCAGGAGAACAGTTCCCTGTGATAACATCTGTTAAAAAAACCCCAAAGAATTCATTCAGAGTAATTTTCTGAAGAAAAACCGAGTTTTAACAGAACAGTAGCTTCAACTTCCTCACTCAGTGATGTTAGTGTCTGCTTTTAAAGTAATTTGTTGCTTTATATTTTACAACAGAAATATCCACTCTGGACAGCACACTTATCTGGAGTAACCACCTTTACAGTTGTTTTTTGAATGCTGTATTTCCAAAATAATGTTTAAGATATTCCCTTCTGCATTATGTGTTTTCCTGAAGTTACTTGATTCCCTTATGCCTTTACCAAAGAGGGAACAAACTTATTTCTAGAGAAAAATCCCAGCAGCCCTGTTCCTTTTCTTCACCTTATGTTACCAGGTCTTTACAACAGTCATCTATGAATCCAAATAGATACCAAAACCAATACATTGGTGAGAATAAGAATTCATATCACATGACAATATGACCATGTTTAAGGAGAAATAAAATTAATGTTGTCCCTTCATGACAACTCAACGCTTGGTTCCCAATTCAGCAAAACTCTTCAACTCATATCATTAATTTCAATCAGACTGAAAACACTTCTAAATATTAACATGTGGGTTAGTACTTGGATTAATAGCAGCATGAGGATTTACGTCCTTAAAATTTACATTGAAATTTTATAAATAAAACTCAGGAAAACAGAAATAATTTTCATTGTGAAGTTTGAATTTTTTTCTTTTCATTTATTAAATATTTTTTGCATTCTACACAGCTGCCTTTGAAAATAAAATATTTAATCAGTTTTCTTGTTCCCTTCCTGACTTCTTTTCAAATATCAGTTCTGAAAAGCCTTTGTTTTTTCATTTAAAAAACAACAAAAACCCCCAGAACAAAAGTAGTGGATCTGGCTGAGTTATAGGAATCCTTTCTGGCTTCAGTAGCAATAAGGTTTGTGAACAGCATCTTGCACTTCAAGATTGCAGGCATTGGAAAAATAAAAATCTATGAATGTCTGCCCACTCAGTGACATGCCCACCTTCCTTTGGTGGTGGCCCATAACCCTCAAAGAGATCTAAGGTAAGTATCTGTGAGCGTGGGAGGCCACAGGGGGATATTCTCAAGTTTTACAGCTGTGTGAACTTACAGTGCCCATGTTTGCAAAACACATCAAACCACACACTCAGGCTGGGAAGGTTTCTGTTGTTTTACTGAAGAATCACAAGCACCTACTTAGATATCCTTAACAAATAGTTACTGAACAAAGAAAACTCAATCCCAGCAAGGAGCGAGATAAACAGCAGCCTCACCAGTGTACAAGCCAGAACACACTTCTCACAAATGACACCTGTCAAGCCACTCTGTTGCACAGATTTATACCAAGATAGATCAAACTCATAAGTGCATTGCTACATTTCCAATCTGTTCCATCCCTCTTTATCATAAACTTACAAAACCTCAGACTGATGATTACCACCATCAACTACTTATATGTAGATACAAGAGAAAGGATATTCTTTACACTTTTTTTATGCTCTTACCCTGGGCATCTGCTATCAGTCATCACAGGAGACAGGATACTGAGTTAGATATTGAACTCTGGCAGGACTCAGTATAGCAGTTATGTGTTGAGACTCTCACTTAAGTCAAGAAAGTAAAAAATGCTCTAATGGGTTTATAATATTTTATCAAGGTTTGTATCACTTAGAATACATTTGCAAATTCCAGATACAAGTTTTAAAATTTGTCAATAAAATATTAAATTGAGGGTGCTCTTTTTGAAAACATCAGTTTCTAGAATCCAAAAATCCCACAGCTATCCTAAGTTTAAGACTTTCCATTGTTAACGTGAAGTAATTTGAAGTGACAAAATTTTTGGACAGAGCTTTTTTATAAAAGTCAGGCACAGACTCCATTTAAGTTTAATAAAACGAGTAGTTCTTAAACTGCTCATCTACTGACAGTAAGTTCAACTCCCACTTCAGCTTCCTGTAGAAACTGGGTCATACAAAAATTCAAGAAGTGAGCAAAGAAAAACATGATTTGGCATAGGCATAAGGGAACTCACCCATAAATTTCTTAGAAATGCTTTGATATGATTTTCAATGATTGTTACTTGTCAAATAAAGAAGTTTGCCAGGGAACTAGGACTGGAATTCAAGACTTCCCTCCTTAGAGACTGTCTTCACTTTTAAGCTGGAGAATTACACCTTTTTTTTAAACCTAGTCCTTCTGGCCAGGTTGGTCTGATTTTGCTTTGTGTTTCCAGTGCAATGCACTAGCTTCTACAGACTGCCCTAAAAATGTTCCCACAGTGGTAGGGCACTACTCTGAGAAAAGGAACGTGAGGTTTTGTATCCCCCTTAGGCAGAAAAGAGAACTGAACATCAAATCCAAATTTCAAGCAAGCCATGTAATTGCTACTTTACAATATATGGCTAAAATCACACTTCATGGAAACTGAATGAACCTACAATGGTTTTGAGACAACAAATGCTAATATTTGTCTTCAGGAAGGATCCAGCAGTATATGCTAAGAATGAATAAGGGTGTCTCCAATTTCCAGTTTAAAAGAGCTGCATGATTTCACACTTTTCTGCCCTCCCAGTGTTTCCGAGCTGGCTAGCATTAGACAAACAATCACCAAGCCCTAGACATCTGGATTCACTTGTGATTCCAGTTTCAGAAAACTGAGGTGCTGATTCATTCTACCTTCAAGTACCTTTACTGATGTGCCGAAAATCTTGTTATTAACTGAAGATTTCTCTGTAATCAGTGGAGAGAGAACACTTTCTGAATTACTCTATTTCTTGCCATCAGCTAGACTGCAAGTCTACAGGCTAAATTTGGTCCTTGCACTAAGTGTTGGATTTGAGTGGATGAAGGAAACACTTCTCCAAAGTAGACACTTTTGGGTCTTATTTTAGTGGTATTTTCTGTCATAATTTCTACCAATTTTTTTTTTCTTTGCTTAAAGGTATATTTTGATTGTAATTTCTAGAAGAGTAGAAAAAAAATTAAAATTACCTTTAAAAATTAAAATATTTTCAGGAAAAAATAAGCATTTTTATTATTGTTGTTCTATTATATTGTTGATGGACCTTGAAATAACAATAAGCTTGGTATTAGAGACACTGTAATATTGTAATTCAGAGCACAGATTTCTCTCCAGAAAGAAAGGATTGAATACAAGAATTTGGAGTGTGATCCTGCAAAATTATCTTAAATACTTTCTCTAAGATGTGCAAAATTGGAGCCTGGAGTTACCACTTGACTCTCCACATTTATCTAAACACAGAACAAAAACGCATAGATTAAGAACTTGAAAGGAAATTAATAAACTGTAGTTCAGTTTTAAACATGAATTTCCAGAAAAAAAATGGGAATAGAAAGACATTTTAATGTATGTTAGTAAATCAGAAGAACTGAAGCAACCTTATAATTTAGGAAAATCAAACTCAAATGTAAACAAATAAACACTGGCATAATAACTACCTGAGTCAAGTATGACCATATTACAGATTCTGTTTTTCAGGCCAATTTCCATTTCTCTTCAGATGCTCTCCCACTTGAACAAAACATTTTGAACACTAGCTGTTTGTAAAACTTCTTACGGTCCAATACCATCTGAGGTCCAGAATGCAAAGGACTGGAGGACTCTGCAGATCACAGTTAATTGCAAACTGGCACTATCATCAGATTTACACAAATGCATGGTACTGCAATGCCCAAGTACAACGTTGCAGCCTTCCACTTCCCAAGTCTTCAGCCTTCTGGAGTGACGAAGGGTAAGGCATAAAGCCTTACCGCGAACCATAAAGGTAGAAAGTGCAAGTTACCCTTCACTGTAGATACATGCACCACATTCACATACAGCAAAAAAATGTGTTCCCTCATTTGTGCTCCTAGTCAAGAACTACCAAGAAATTGGCAGTGAAATACACTACAATGCCATTTGGGAATAACAGCTTTTAGAAAACCAGCCATTGTAGCATAAATTTTAGCATTATTAGTTTGCTTCTAGAAGTTTCTCTTTACAGCTCCATTGGTACAGTTACATGCTGCCTTGATTCTTCTACTTACTCTCAAACATATATCAACCTATGAAGTGGATGCTGACAGCTGAGGCATCCATTTTCTAGGCATTACTCTATCAAAATCAACAAAATAGTCAGTAGGTTATATCACTAAACTAAACATCATATATTAAATCTACACACTGCAAGTTGCAGAATGAAAAGAATGCACATTTTACACCCTCATTACTGCTAGCATCCTCATTCCACTTAAACATAATATGCATGGATGTATATATAAAATAAATGAGTATTTATATACTGGAGTATTTGTATAAACAGAGAAGCCTGTGGGACCACAGCAGGTTCCCCAATTACAAGTCAGCCACAACTTTACAATGTGGTTATTGGCTGCAATCAAACAGAAGAAAATATTTCTGTTGGATTTTTATTTCATTGAAAGCTTTAAAAATATCTTGGAGCCTTAAAAAAAGCAGGAGGTTTACAGAATTTAGGAAGAAGTTTACATGTCTTTGTAATCAACAGAATGCTACAGCATTATTATTTTATGGTTTTTTAATAATGAAAAAATAATTTATTTAAATAAAGGAAATGTTATTCCAAATGTGTATTTAGATGAAAATTGAAATATTCCAAATTGACTTTCATATTTCAAAGAACTGAGATTGTTTTATTCCTTTTGAAGAATAACATGGATGTATTTTCTCATCCTGATGTATTCAGTGTTTCAAAAGAACTGCTAGGAACGACATCAGCACGCTTCATAAGTTAACAGATGCCCTGCTGTCATGTATCACACACTTTCAACATTCAAATGAAGAATGCTAATACAATGCTATGAAATTTATACTGCTAGGTGTCTTTGTATGTATGAACTTTTTTAAACTTAGAATTCCTAAAAAAAATTTGTACATTCTTAACAATAGTCCATATACAGTACTTGGTGATGTCCTACTGAATGGATATATTAATTGTGTTCTCAGCTTTCAAGAGATCTATCTTATTCCTTACTACTTTTTGTCTAATTGAAACTGCTCACATATTGATAACATTATAAGCATAGTAAACATTATAGTATCTATCAACCATAAAAAAGACACTGCAAAATGTGTTTAAGGTACACTTCACTTTGATTTATGTGATACACGTAGTTTTGGAGCTATGAGAGTTTCACTTTGAATGTAATGCAGTTTTACACTCCTAGCACTCTCTCTGGGACTGATCCAAATCCTGTTTCTTCAATGAGCTTTGGATCAGATCTAGATGCACAGAGCTCAGAAGTAATTTTTATTCTCTGGATGTAGTGCAGATCGCTATATAGAAAACAAACACTGTGTGCTCTCTCCTGTGGAAAATATATATTTGTTCTTTCTTGTTTTGCTCTTTTCATAAATTAAATGTAGGTCATTCAGACTGAAGGTATATGGTTGCTCTTAACGAATAGAGAAATTTAACACTTCTACAGGGTGTGAGACCAAACACTGAGCAACTGTAATCACTTGAGAAATGTAATAGCTGTGTGCTGTGTCTTATGGCTATTATGAAATGGAACTTATACCTAAAAATGAGGAAAACAGTTAGCTTTCTCCATTTATGGAGCTATGCCACAGTTATGACATAATTCATAGCCAGACAGAAAGTTCCAGTTGTATCCATAGACATTTCATAACTCAGTGTAGTGGAAAACTGATATTGAAGAAAGATTTTTGCCAAGTAAAGTTATTCATACACAAGCTTCCTTCTCATGACAGCTTCCCCACTGTACTGCAGAGCAATGCTGGAACTCTGCCTTGGGACCAGCACTTTCTACACCCACGCTGAAGGTTTATGTCCTGAGATGAGGTGCTTCCAGTTCCCCGTGATCTCCTTCTTATCCTAACTACCTTATTACCCCACAGTTTTGTGCAGAGAATTTTCTAGTTGCTTTGCTCCAGTGAGTTCAAAAATGGTGGATCTTCAGGGTGTTTCCTTCATGACTGAAAGAATTTAATGATCATCCATGGCTTGAGTGCATTTTTCAACTTCTCTTATTATTTATTCTTAAACAGCTGCAGTTATCAGCAAAGAAAATAATTTGGATGATCTATTTTTCCTTCCAGGACCAGAAAAAGGCAAAAAGAGAGAAGAATAAAATAGGAAAAAAAACCTCATGAGTAGATTCCTTACTTACTGCTGCAAAAAGCAACAGTAACAAAGTAAAAAATTAAAAATACACAGTTCGATCCCTATGCAAATATGACTTCCTTCTGGTATGTAGAAATCTAGAATTATATCTGGAAAATCTTGCAGAAGCTTTTCTCAATATAAGAATATTGGTAATCATGTATACTGTATATCTTGTATACATTGGATGTATTTATCCTTACCTAATTTCCTATCCTTAGAAATTACTTAGAATAGACTAAGCCTCAGACGGCTTAGTAATCTCCGAATTCCCTGCAGTTGCAGTGTGACCCTTTACAGAGGTGAACATGATGTGTAGAATAACTTTATCTTAGTCAGAAGAGTATGTCTGAGGTAGCTTCTATATTATATTGGGAATGATTCATAAAATACTTACTCTTTAAACTTTCCTCAAAAATTGCATCATTCTACTGGTCATCTAACCAAAAATGTGAAAAAAAAAGTGCTGTAGCAGCTAGTATATGCAGAGCTGCTATAAACCTGCTGCGACATACCCCAAGAAATTATTGCAGGCAGAGTCCCTCTCCTGCTCTTCTTGCCCTGGGACACAACAGGAATGTCTGAGTCGGAAGACCAAAACATCAACATTCGGACAAGATTTCTGACAGCTTTGAAATGGCTTTGCAATCCTCTGGAATCCTTCATGGATGACCGCAGTCAGATATGCAAAAGAGATTTATTTCTAGAAATCTGCCTCTTGGCTGAATTCAGACATGTTGGTCATGGGCAAGGTCATCGGGGCACAGTAAGAGGAGCGGCTCCCTGGGGAAGGGGCAGGGGACCACTGGCAGCCAGCAGACAGGGCCATGGCCCCACCAGGAAGGGTGCTGTCCTGCAGCATCCATCGAGGTGGGCAGGGGACTGTAACCACTGCTGGCCAAGGGCTAGAGATCGCTGGGTGCATGTGCTGGGACAAGGCAGGTCCACAGACAAGCAGAGGCTGAAGAATCCAAGGGGTCCCTGGCACCCTGACAGGATGCCTGTGGCAATGTGGGTTACAGAAATACAAGAAGACTGCTCTTTAACCAAGGAGTTCTTAGGAAGGGTTTAAGAAGGCGGCCAAAGGGCGTTTTATCAAACTGATAGACTTTTGTGGTGTTTTGGTAGGTCTTTCTTTGACTGACTGTGGGAATATCAGATGCATTAAAAGTATGCTTCATAACTAGATTTTAGCTTCAGTAAAGTAGAAAGAGTTGTCAAGGAAGGAAGACTGAAAAGGAGGTTGGAAGGGTGTGAAGCCATGGAAGAAGTTAATGTCTCGCTTCTTGTAGGCAGAGGCGGCCTTGTAGTTCACCTTCAGAGACTGCCAGGTATCTACAGAGGAACCACATTGTGTTACCAGGGAGATCCTGTCAGCCCAAACGCAAGGTGGTAAATACATGCTTTTCCTTGCTGTGTTTCTATCAATGCTGCTGTATGTTCGAGATTGGAAGCAGGATTTGCCCTGAGTCTGCACTCCTCCACCTCTTAATTCATGCTGACACCAAGCTTCCCACCTGCGAGCACTGCAACCTTCCTTCTAAAGCTTGGGTATTATTAGCATCTAACAATATGACCAGCCTTGACATCTTAAAACCTACATAGTTTCAAGTCAAGATACATTTTTCCTCTAATGAGGTCCTAAAAACTGAAGCAGACACATACGTCTTCTATGGAACATTTATTATTTTTTAATTTAATTGCTTAACTTAAGCATATTCATGTGTTAATAATTAATATGGTTATTAAATATTGTTTAATATACAATATTAAACATTATAT
>NW_009615866.1:0-344 GCF_000690535.1 Cariama cristata
AGGACTTGGGGGTGTTTGTTGATGAGAAGATCCAGGTGACCCGGCAATGTGCGCTGGCAGCCCAGAAAGCCAACTAAATCCTGGGCTGCATCCCAAGCAGGGTGACCAGCAGGTCGAGGGAGGGGATTCTGCCCCTCTGCTCCACTCTTGTGAGACCCCCCCTGCAGTACTGCCTTCAGCTCTGGGGTCCTCAGCACGAGAAGGACATGGGACCTGTTGGAGCGAGGCCAGAGGAGGTCCATGAAGCTGATCCGAGGGCTGGAGCACCTCTGCTGTGAGGACAGGCTGAGAGAGTTGGGGTTGTTCAGCCTGGAGAAGAGAAGGCTCCGGGAAGAACTTAGAAC
>NW_009615866.1:525-16407 GCF_000690535.1 Cariama cristata
TCCCTGGAAGGGTTCAAGGCCAGGTTGGATGGGGCTGTGAGCAACCTGGTCTGGTGGAAGGTGTCCCTGCCCATGGCAGGGGGGTTGGAACCAGGTGAACTTTAAGGTCCCTTCCTACTAAATCCATTCTATGATTGGTGTTTGTTTCACAGTCTGACTAAATGCTGTGAAGCCTCCTACACATGTCAAAATTTCCTCTCAAAGTAGAGGAAATTTTTCTACTCTACCGTGGAGTCCATGGTAACTTCTTAAATTGAACTGCCCTTGGACAATTGCCCCTGTGTTGCGCTCTTTGCTGCATCAATAGTGAAGATTCTTGGCTCAGCTTCTACTAGACCAATTCAGGTGACCTCAGGAATTTAATCCAGCAGCTCCCCTGTAAAGAAAGGTCAAGCGTGTGAAGTTGGTGAAGTCACTGCAATGACGAAGACTTGCATTGCAACTGCAAATCCCCTCCTCCTCCTCCAGACTCCCTCACTCTCTTCAGCAGTGAGCCTTAGCACAGAGCTGCCACTTAAGAAACAGCTTTTAATGTTCCTGTCAGTGGTGATGTCTCACATAGCTGAGTGCTACGGATGCAGGATGTTTGTTTGTACAACACAGGGGAATTTTGCATGTGCTGTTGTCTTATTCTGGCTGCCCTAAGCATTGCCTCTATCAAAAGATTATACTTCCCATTGTGGTGTTCTTATGGAACGCATTTGCATTTTGATGCCATTGCCAAGTTTTTGAATTTCTTTGTACTTGCAAGGCATAACATCAAAAAGATGCACTACTAGTGAATAAGCCATGATGAAAAAGCATAGTCAAAGTGGTTAGGCCAGGCGTTCATTTTGGCAAAGCCTGTTTTAATTATCTATCTAAAGTTAATTTATCCTTCAAACTGGCCTTCAATGATGGTTGACATTTTTCTAGTCTAAGTTGTCATTGTACTTCTCATGATATGTCTCTGACAGTTAAGTGTCTTTCCCCTGTCTTTAAAAACAACTGCTTCTGAGCGGGTTTGTTGAGGAACTGGTGCCTTTGAAAGGTAATGAGACTTGCACATGTAGTCCTCCTGGATTTTCCGGCTTGAAATCAGTCCCTGAGAGCTGAATACCTGTGGTAGCACGCAGAGGTATTCACATACGGAAGACACCGAAATAATTTCTTTATTCTAGCAACTGTCAAAGGTGATTAAGAGGAAAACGGCACTCAGGATGGCGACAATTTGCAATAAGACTTTGCATTTATTCATGAAAATTTTTTTAAAAGCTCATAAGAGCCAAGTGTACAGTGGTAAATGTTAGGGTTTATTCAGTATTAATGTAGTAATATGATTAATATGCCTTTAATGTATTAAAGATGTAATTGGTATATCTCACGCGGATATTTATTTGTGGAATTACTATCTTTCTAACAGGAATATTAATATTCTTTAAAACAATTTTGAGTTATCTACCTCATAAATTTTGATTGCATAGTTAAGGTATTTTTCAGTTTAATCTGCACACTGTGTGTTCAAGCATATTGTGCTCCACCTTCAGATAAGTTTGTTTTAATTGATTCTTCCTCTTAAGAAAAAAAAAAAAAATTACAGAAGAAATATCCAAAGACAAGAATCTCCATGTAAACTGCATGCATATTTGAAAATGTAAAATACCAGCCAGGGCTTGCTTTTTTTAGCGTTTGCAACTGTACTTATGCTAGTGCATACAAGCTTTTGGGGATGGTTTAGCATATGTAGAACATTAAAGATTAGACTGTTTTATCCTTTTTTCCTTTGTCAAAAAGAATGTTCAATTATTGTTAGCTTTCTCAGTAGGTGCCCTTCTGCAGTACTGCAGTCTGCAAAGTGTTACGCATTTTCCTGTGCCCTTTTGAGACTCAGAACAGCGTCATTCCCCTAATAAACTAACACGCTGTTTTGAAAGAATTCAGATGTGGCAATGCTTCAAGGACCTATGGCCCACATGGAATTTTGTGAGGCACGGTATGTGTGCAATTAAAAATATGTGCAAACAAAGCCCCATTTAAAATTAATAACAAAAGCAATCTGTAATTGCTCACAGCGTAAGGCTGCTGGTGAACTTTAGGTTACATCATCTTTCGTGCAGCAGGTGTTTTCATATTGCCGTGCTGAGAAGGCTAGTAATGTTGCATCTGCCCTAACCACGGGTAAGCCTCTCCATTTGTAAACCTGTACATCTATATATCTTTGGATTTCATAGCATGTAGGATTGCATTTGCATATAAACAGATTAAATTTTCTTACCTAATTAAAAACATCTGTGATATGCATTTTCCTTGTTCTAATAGTCTGTATAAACTATAAACCATATTACTGAGAAACACATTTAGTCTGTCATGTCTGGCAGAACTCAAATATTTGTGTATATATGGAATTAGTACTCCATTTAATAAAAATATTCTGAAAAAAAAAATCCTGAGCAAAAATAATGGATGTAGTTGTCATGGTTACACGGCTAGATGTACTCGGGACTTTTGCCTGTCCCTCTCAAGTTCACTTACGAAATGACAGGCGTGACTTGCACCTTGCTGAATTGAAACCGTGCAGCAGAACCACACTTAAATTTCTTCCCCTCCTTATCCGCCCTTCAGCAGTAGGGCTAACGTGACAGGTTCAAGTGCAAACCCTTGCTAGTAGCCTGTGACAGCACGCGTTCAGAGTGATATAAAAAATAACATTTCTGAAACAAAATAGTAAATGGGCTTGCAACAGAGCAGTAGTTTCTTTACAGCCGATGCCCTTGCTATTAGGTTTGAGTGTTTGAGATGCTCTTTATCTAGGTCATCATTTTGCTTTTCCTACTTTGTCATGCTCTCAAACAATTCTTATTTTACCCCTTAGCAAGTAATGAATTATAAACACGCAGAGAGTACCTAATAGTCATGAAAAAGGACACTGATGTTTACCAGTTCCTCACAGTTGTATAGGCTTGTCTGGGGCAGAAGATTTTGGGGTGAACAGAGGCCAGAGGGAAGGTCCCCATCAGTATCCTCTCTTCATGCTGCGTCAGTTGCTGTGACCTGTGAAAGTATGCACTGAGCCAGAAAACAAGGAAAAGTCAAACTTTATAGCCTAGTATTTGGGACAGTTCATAAGAAGTGGAGTTCAAATCAAATATGTGGTTCTTTTAAAGTCTTTTACAGTGGTTTGGTTTGGTTTTGTTTTTTTTTTTTGTTTGAATGATTACTAGCGTATATTACATGAATCTAAATATTATGATGCTTTCAAATTACAGTAACATCAACAAGATTGTCCAAGAGCAGTTGCTTAGAATATCCTATTGCTTAAGGTTGAGAACAATTTCCTGTAAGGTGTATGTTCAGTCCCTCAAGCAGAGGAAAAAGTTACGTATACGCTCTCAGAGCCTGGCAGGGCAATCAAACAGTTAAGCTATTGTATAAATAGACTCACAAATCCAGACCAAAATTTTTATATATTTATTTCTTTTTAGTTTTCAGAAACTTACAACACAGTTCAGAAATATCAATTAAAGCATTAGATTGAATAAAAATTTTGCTTTTAAGATGGCAGGGAACATTAATTTCCAACAGGAGAAAATAAAACACATTTCTCAATTGGATCTAGGTTTTTTTTTCATTTTATCATCAAGCTCTCCCACAAGTGTTATTATTATAATTCCATTACAAGTAGTACTATACTTTCATATCTAAACAAGTTTGCATCACATACTACTGCCATTGTCTGCCTTTGAAGCTATAACCAAGTTGTTCATGAAGACTATTTGTGATTAGGTAGTTCTAATTCTGTAAGTCATGTTTTTTATTAGTAAAAAACTGTAATTTCACTTCATTGTTTTTTTCATGGATGAATTTCTCTCATATCGTATATCCTCTTGTCCATTCAGTAGACCTCTGCTGGAATTTGCTAAGGACTTTTATTTCTATAGCAGCTGCAAAATAAATGGCCCATATAGAATTGTGGCTTTTAATTTATCCCAGGCACTGGACATTCCTGTGTTCTCGTACATTCAGTTATGAGGTAGGTTTGCCTAACTAACCAGCAAAGGACCACTCTGACGTTTTTAGTTAGGCAATAGCTATTTCTTGTCCATTGCAGTAATTTGTTTATTATGGTGTCTACTGTCTCAAAATATTTCCTTTGCTTTCTCCATGGGCACAAAAGGGTCTTAATTGTTCTTGACATACCTGTGAAGTTATAAATTAGTTATAAAATTATAAAATTATGAATTAGTGGGAACTACTGTTTCCCACTGCAGCAAAAGACAGATGGCATTTTGTACATTGTTGTCAGAGAGCGAGAGTATGTGTGTGCAAGAAGTGTAATTGAGAGATTTGGATGCACTTTCAAGGCATTATTTATTTCTGTTTATGGTGTTTGGCACTGATTTTGTAGGAGAACTCTCTCTGTGAAACTGATTTTTTTGATTAAGTAGAAAAAACCTCAGCAAGTAACCTTGCTCTTTTGGCATGGTTTTTCCCTGTTTATGTTTCTATAATGTAACTCATTATACACTTATGCAGAAAATTGAGATATTCACAAGTCATTGCTCCTTTCACTCTCAAATATACATTTTGGAAATGAAAAAAAGTTCAGAGAGGGTATGTTACTGGTTTGTGTTGATTATCAGTACCGGATAAAACTGTCACTGATACTAAGAAGGAACAGTTGTCAGAAAAATCGTAACCATTGCGGTCATAGACTGGAGCATATTCAGTTGCTGTGTGACGTTAACATTATCCCAGTGAGCGTTAACCTGAATTCAGAAGCCCTTGTGGCCTTTTTGAGGGGTATCCTACCGAAGCCTTTGGCCCTTAGCCTTGGTCTTTGGCCCTTGATGTCTGTAAGAAGCTAAGAATTTCTTCATTTGTACTCTGATCTCTGCCTGTAGGTCCTTGCTGTTCACTGTAGGTTGATCCAGAGTCTTGCACTCTTGCAGAAGCAATTGCAGGTTGAATTCTGTTAAAAGGTTGAGTGCTATTTATTCATGGTCAAATAAAAACTCTTCTTTATAAATGTACTCACCGCTGGCAAGTTTTGCCACTTAGAACCCAAATAATTCTGTGATTCTATGAGTCTATGAAGACTATATTAGGGTTGATAAACTGCTTTTGGTTAATTTAATATTTTTACCATACCACCTGTATTACGGAAAAATTAATTTTTATTGGCAAATACAGACCAAAATTTTTCTAATGAATGGGGATCAGGAGTCACTCTGTAGGACACGTGGGTATAATTTTTGTAATTCTGTCTTATCTTCACTTAAGAAATAGGCATTCTTAGCCTTAAGATTTAGCATGTTTTTTTAAAAGAAACTTCAGATGGTGAGCCCACTAGAATATGGTAGAGAATTTAAAAACAAACCCTGTCAGGAAGTGATCTGTCTTCTCGCTGAAGTGTCATGTAAGTTCATGCAATAAAATGAAGTTAACTCATAGTTAAAGGTTCAGTTAGAAATTCACATATTTTCAAGAAATGTTAAATTATTTTCCTGGTAGCTAGAAGGGGTAAAATCTTTGAATATTAATAAAATTCTATATTAAAAATTAGGATTTGTGGTGCTCAATGTTTCTTGAGTCTTTTAGATACTTTTAAAAGCTACTGAATTCCAAGCTGAGAGATATAGACCTTTTAGGGAAATACAGCAATTGATTTTACAGTAGCTTCTAAATTCCAAGCTAATTTCTCTAATTCAGTTGATTCAATGGCATTTGCCTCTGAAATGAAAGACTTCTGCTGCTCAATCTGGTGTAGCTCTTAAATACCTTGCATGTGCAGCAACTCATAAGAGCAGTTACTTGCTTGTGTGACACAACAGTAGTATAAAACTGGACTAAATTTGTCTTCAGTAAGCTTATTTTGAATTTATTGTGTTGACAATAATAGAATAAGACTGAAAATTTCACAATAAAGAACATTTAACCATTGGAAGTGTATTTCATTACAGCATTACACCTAGAGAGCACAGCAGCTGGAGGATAGTTAAAGAATTTCTAACAGGCCTTAGCTGCTAAGACTTAAAAATGAAAGGTTTCCTAAACCTTTACAATAAATCAGTGCCATATTTGTAAGAAGGCTCTGAGATTTAAGAATACATGCTGCTTTTCTGCTGCATTTTTTTTACTTCTAGTTCAATCTTCTGCCTGTCACAGGACATTATGTTTCACTAATGTATTTCATTCAATAACTTGTGTTTGACTAAAATAAAAGTTCAAAAAGGCGTTAATTATACATTAGTATGTTGTTTCAGTACCATGAGGATTTTTACCAGTTCTAAAACCATACTAATTTAATATTTGAATTTTTCTGGCTACTATTCATTGATGTTAAATATTATACGTCAAAGAGCTCTTTGTAGCCAAGAAGTTTAATTTACGAAGGTATTTTATGTAGTATAACAATATCACCTATTTTAAAAAAGCCAACTATGACCAATTAGGTTTTCTCTCTTTGGATCAATATAAGTATTAGGTGTCTAAATGTCTGTATTTTATGTGTTTTGTATTCATCCTGACGTAGAACAGGAAAACATCTGAGTATCATTTTAAGGAACTTCACAACTGGAAATGATCTGAGTTCAACTCATCCTACTATGCCAAGGGTATATCAGCTGTGACTGTGTGTACGTGACTCCTGAACAGTCTTATACTTTTTCAGACGTGTTAAAATATCTGTCACACAACTGACCCAAGCTGTTCATGTGGCACCAGATTTCCTAACATAAGTCACAGTGTATACCCACTTAAAATGTGCAATGCTATGCTAAACCTGGCCAGTGAATATTATTTCTGCCAAGATGCAGGGGAAAAAAAAAAGTCCTAGGTTATTTTTCTCCATCCTTTTTTGGAACTTCTTCAAGCAAAGAGTATTGGTGGCTTTTCTACTAAACTGACATGTCTTTTGCTTCTGTTCCTCATTACATGGTTTATATTATTTTTGTATGCATCCGTAACTATTATTGATGATTGTCCTAGCCCTCCAGAGAGCCTGCAGGGAAATTTAAGGACTTGTTTTTCCATGATCACCCTTAGAACATTTATATGCCAGCATAATAAGAATGAGCAGTAATATTTCTGTTCATTATCTGAGACCTTATAGGTCAATACCCAGAGGCAAAGTTGCAGTGGCTGACCTTTGGATTTTTCAATTTTTATTTGAGTAGATAGACAAAGATTAAAAAAAAAAAAAAAAAAAAGAAAAAGTTGTTAATAGAAATAAAACCAGATATGGCAAATGGAGAAAAATCAATGGACCTGTGGAAAAACCTCTTAAGAAGTCATATGAAGTAAGTGGGAGCAGGGAAGGTTAGGGTGTAACTTGACTGTGTTCATTGGGTTAAGAAACTAACTGACATGGGCATGAGCATGGTCGCATCCACTCGGGACAGCAATCCTCTCTCTGTGTTTGTTAACGGAGAGCCAAGAATTCTAGTTTCACATGAGCTGGAGATTATGACTGTGAATGAGGGTATGTTGAGGCGTTTGTTGGAACACGAGAGTATGTTTGTTAGGTATAACCTGGTAGATAGAACTTGTTCCCTTGTTGATTCTGACAACCATTCCTCTGGGATGTTCTTTAAAACTATTTACTGCTGAAAACTGCATGACCCAGGTAACTTGTCCTAGTTCTCTACCTTTACCACTGTAAAGTTTTCCTGATACTTTTCACATGTACTAAAGCCCACCATTTGTTACTCTTTATACCAGGGACAGGGAGACCACTTTTAGTAGCAATCTTTTGTGCAGGTGAAAATTGTAATCATTGTCTTTCCTTAAAAATCTTTCTGAAGAAAAAGAAAAGGATTTATTTAGCTCTAGTTGTTTTCTGAATTTCAGATTCATACTGGTTATTGTAGTTTTTCTGTGTTTTATAAGTCTTTTCATTGTTGCATAACAATTAGTTACTTTGTGTGGGTTTTTTGACTTTTCTTCTCAAGTATCTTGAATTGTTCTTGTCTCTCTCCCTCTTTGAAGTTATGTGCTTATTCTACTCCTAGATTATCCCAAGTATCTCCTCTACTTAGACTTTAATAAGGTTTGTGACAGTCCTTCGAATTTATTCCTTCAAAATTTATTCCTCCAGCTATTAATATGGTAGAATATTCCCCCCACCCCCTAGAAATCCAGTGAGTTTTCAACTCTTGTGTTGCTAAAATGCGCTGAATTTCTGTTCAGCATTTGGAATTTTCTTAAGCTTTGCATACTTTGTGTTCACATATGTCATGCTGCCTGCAGAGCTTAAAAAGGTGAAGGGAGATGGAGCCAAATATATTGCCTGTGTTATTCTCAATTTTTGATCTCTCGGTTATATCTATACTTACTAGTGTCACAAGTGCTTGCTATCTGGATGGCATACTGGCATATGCTCCGAGTTTACTTCCCATGCCACTATTTCCTCAGAAAACAGTTTAATATGTAAACCAGATCAGACCCTGAGTTCTGCCCCAATGTGTACCAGCAGATAGGTCTTTGTGTCACCAATAGGTAGTTGATAGCAGGCTAGACTACATTTCGTAAAAGATACATGCCCTGGATAAGTGCAGAAGGCAATACCAACGGAGACTGAAAAAAGCCCACGCAGAAGAGGAATAACCGTATTTGCCATATTTACGTTTTGTCACGCAACTGCAAGGGAGAAGGGAGAGCTGTGACATCATCATATTAAGGTACTGAAAGTTTATGAAGAGCATTAAAAATACTCTGAGTTAAAAGGATATTTTCTTTTTTCCAAATTCCGTAGACAGAGCAGATCTGCTGGATGATTTTTTTGAAGCTGTTACCTGGGAGATGGAGATGAGAAAATATCTTTATAGAGTAAAGGTGTCTAGCTGAGAAATGGTGTTACGACATCATACTGTGGTGATATTAATAGCCTGGAAGACTGAGCTTCAAAAATCGATGATGTCAACAGTGTTACTCACCCATTTCTTTGAAATTAGCTGTCTGTCGTGTTTAAATTCTCTCTTCTCCTTACAGTTTTGGGGAAAGTTAAGGGAAAAGCAATATTAGTCATGGGCTTGTGAGTTTCCACCATAAGGTGGTGATCTTAATTTGAAAAGATGGCTTTGAAGGTGGAAGAAAAATAGGAGAGCTTCTGGGATTCTGCGTTATAAGAGATCAGACACTTTTTCAGAGCTTTGTTTCCTGTTGATCACAGCTAATTCCAAGGGCCAATATGTGGTTTTGATTTTACATTTTAGAAAATTGTTCTCATTTCTGTTTCCAAATTTTCCCAAGTGACAAGCGGCTTTGGAGGTACAATCATTAGGACAAGTCCTAAAGAAAAGGAACCCTACTCTAGCTCGTAGATTTCCCTCTTGTAGAACACCCTTCTACACCAGTCCTGCCATATGCATTATAGTAACTTGAAAATTTTGAATTAATTCAATATTAAGTACATTTTTACACCTGAAAGCATCATAATTTCATTTTAAATTGCGACATTTTGAGGTGCACCACTTTAATGTATCAGCTCTAATTTAGGTGGATGAACTAAGGCAATCTTCCAACCTCACTGTCACTTTAGTACAAAATGTAAGGCACGCTCTAAATTTGAGAGTTGCTCTAAGTTAATTATAACATCATATTCTTTAAGAACAAGATTAATGTCTGAGGAAATTAAAATATTTTTTCAAGCAATGTTGTAAAGGATACATTAAATGAATATTCATTGAAATGTTAGCGTTACTCAAATATGTTCATGTACATAAAATGGCAGCAGACAGCAAAGTTTATCTTGCTATGTAATGCAAAAGCATTTTTTAAAGCTATACATATTGATTACATTTATTGAAAAAGTGTAACTCTTACGTGAGAAAACTGAGCTCAAGCCTAAAGGTGACAACCCTAAAAGAATAACTTCCTCGGAAGAAGAAAGTATTGCCTTTCCAAGGATAAACTGTTCCTCACGTAGTAAAAATGAATACTAATGTCTGCCTTTCTGCATCATTTTGAGCTTTTAACATAATAGGATAGCAACATTTTCTTAATGTGTTAGTGTTTTACAGCTTTCCCCCTAAAATAGGTGCAGATTTTCTACACTTGGAAACAAAAGCGAAGAGAGATATCTAGAGCCAGTTAAAATAGAATTTAGTTTATAAATAGCTTTCAGTGGAGTCATGGGTCTACTTATACAGAAAAATTACAATTTTTACTTAGGACATATGAACTAGTTAGATTTATGTACAGACACTGTTAAAAGAAGTATCCAAAACCTTATTGTAAAGGGTTTATGTGTCTTTTGACAGATTGTTGTAACTAGTTTTGTATCTGGAATAAACTTTGAGTTTTATGGTAAGTGAGTCTGAAGTAATCCATTAAAATTCTGTAAAAAAAAAAAAAATTACAGGAAAAAAATCTATGAATTAAACATGGTAGAAAAACTTAAATTGTCAGGAAAAGTTTACAGAGGAAACATTAGGTCTTTTTAGTGTAAGTCTTAGATTGCTAAGGCCAGTCAAATTTGAAAAATAAGGAACGTGAGTCATCACATGTACTTAATAGCTAGTCTGTTCCAAATAATTTATATAAAAATTATTTATTCTAAATCAAAAAGCAAAAACTAAATAAATGCAAAATATACTTATTAACTGATCATTTTTCATGAACAACAGCTCTTGTCCTTCAGAGATGACTCTACAGGGGGTTGGTTACTCATGAATGTGGTGTTTGCATGTGAGCAGGATGAAGTCTAAATTTTGATTTATCATGTGCTAGCAGTGGTGAGTGCTTTACATATTGAAAACTATTACATATTCACATTTTGTAGGGAACTAGACAAAATGCCTTTTTTAATTTATATTTCACATTCCGTACCGTGCAGTCATATACTGTGAGAACAGCATTAAGTGTACCCACTCAAAGAGAATTTAGATAACTCCAGCCTGGAAAGTTTTTTGTGGAACCAAAAAATCAAGCTGTGTTATTCCTTTGGCTGTTATTGCTAAAAACCATACCCTTAAAGACACATCTAAGAGTGTTGTTGATGTTTTATTTAAAGCTGGAATTGAATCTAATTTATTTCTTTTTACTGCTATATTAGCTCTGCAAACATTAAGTAAAAATGCTGTGGAAAGAATGCACATTAAATTTGAAATTATCGCTTTATTTCTGCTTTTTGTTTAAATAATCGTACTTTTGATGCCAATATGAGAAGTCTGTAAAATTAGGATAAAGTATTTAAAATAAATTAATTTGATTTAGGAGTACAATTCAAATTTCCCCATTGTGTCCATATCCACCTCCCTTCCAAAATACCCTAGAAGTCTAGACTTTTCAGGAGACCAAGCCAAATCTTCCTTCATCATCAGTGATGTGTAATTCAGCTGAATGATAGGCAGCTGTGTCCCAATCAGGAAAGAAAAATCTTTTCTATTTTTAAGCCAGTATATAACTGCCGATGCTTGACAGCACATTTAACAGCTGGTATAGCAGACACAGGATGAAAAGTAATTTTAAGGAAAGGACAAGGAAAGGGGACAGAGAACAGAAATTTCAGTTTGTGGCTGATATGGTAGTAATGTATTCTCATCAAAGTGAGCAGAGAAAAGCATCTTGTGAGTATAAGGAAGGGGATTTTGCAACTGATAACTTTTCAGGACATGATACAAAGTACAAGAGTAAAGATTAGAAGTGTATGGTTTACAACAGTGATTTGTTAAGCAGAATTTTATAATATTTTAAAAATTGCACAATAAAATGAGGAGATCATACACAGGAAGAACAGCTTATTTGCATCGTTAAAGAGATGTAGGACAAGACACCACACTGAGTGGGTTACAAAAGGATGTTCAACTCTCTGGAAGAAAAACTGGTTGTTTTGGTATAGCATATAAGCTGGAATGAGACTTGGAGGACACCTGTGAAAATTTTAAGCTGAAAAGTTTATTGAAGGCTGAAGTATAATTTTCATGTCAATTGTAGTTTTGTAGTCCTGTGCTTTAAATTCAGAACTTTCTATTCACAAATGTAATTACTGTAGATAAATATTAGTTGAAGAAAATGACTTGTTATTAAGGAATGTGTTATGTCTGGGTTTTCTTTTTGTCCCCCTGCCCCTCAAATTCAGGGTAACTACATTTAATAGAAAGTACACAGCTTTCTATGCTTCCAATGCTTCCATATAAAAAAAATAAAATCACAAAGTAATCAGGGAAAGTTCTAAAAACTTGAAAATAAGTAAGCTCTTTTATAGTGATGGTGATTGAATTTGCAGTAGCTAACCTATGGAAGATGCTGGTTTGCCCTAACCATTAATGACTGATCCTTGACCCTAACTAGCAAGGGTGCAATCCTACTGACCAAAGGAGAGACTAAAAGCGAAGATAGTGGAGATTAAATGGTTAAGTAGATGCATTCTTATGTTCAAAAGTTTTGTGCTCGCTCCTTTTTAGTGATGATGTCAATCTGAAGTACTGACTAAAATTTGTTTTGTTTATTTTATGAGATCTGACAAGATCATGACCTGGTGGTTGAATAAAGCAGGCTAAGGATTTTTATTTGTCATTGAAGCCCCAGAGTGAGATGATAAGAGATACAGGCCTAAAGTCAAACCGAGTTTCTCTCATAACGTATCAAAGTATGGTGCTCAGGCCCTAAGAAGAGACTTCAAATGCATTAAAAATGTCAATGCAAGTTTAGAAAAGTGGGTGAAACAAATTGGCTTCGGGCTAGCCCATTCAAATACATTATATGGATAAAGACCTGAGGTGGGACTCATCTATAAAGTCACGACTTGGTATCAGGTTTATGGATAAGTGGGGACAAAGGCCTGGGTTTTATGTTTTTAATAATGCAAGTGGGCAGCAAAGCAACCATTCAGCTGTGTTTTCGCTGAGTAAAAGTTGATAGAACAGCAAAGTTTATACAACTTCAAGGCTTAATACTAAACAATACTTGCAGGAATGTTTGTTTGGTAAAGAGTTCAGCTGCAACAATAAACAGAAAGATGCTCCTTCAGCAGAGAATTGCCTGGTTCTTTCCATGTGTTAAGAAAAGTGTTTTGGTTAAAGTATTTGACCACTTTTAGGGAAATGCCTGCTGAAGGTGTTATGCAAATAAAATTATGATCCAAGGTATCAAAATACATGTAATACCATTTAAAAATGCATACAAGATACTGGTTCCCAAACATGATAGCTGTTTTCCAGAAAGGTAATCTGTGGGCTATGTTGTTTATTTAGGGTGTCCAGAAAAAATACTTGATTTTCCAAAATTGAGGAAAATTTAAAGAGAAATGAATCTAAACTCTCAAATGCATAAAAAGTACAAAAAGAAATTAAGAGTTCCTTACAAATAAAAGGTTTTAATAGCTTAAAATACTTGAAGTCAGAACTAAAAAGAAAGCAATTTGACCTGAAAGCTTTGCTTTTGTGACATGTCAGGAATTAGAGGACTTTTAAGCAATTTGTGCGAACAGAATCAATGAATTTATATATAAAAGCAAGAAGAGAAAAGGCAAGTAGATTATAACTTCTACATTACTGTAATTATGAAGTACAGAAAAGTGATTCAGGAAAGTTAAGAGTACAAAGGAAATATCTGTGAGCAGATGCAACAAAACAGGCTGTAAGTCTATATGGAAAAAGATCTTGGTAGCAGTATAAATGTATTAATTGCTGGAAGGCATAACGTTGTAATGACAAGTAACAAAGCAGTTCCACAGAACCTGCCGTTGTGCATTAGGGAAAAACTTCTCCTAGCACACTGGGGATGCGCTTCCAGTTGTTCAGTTTGTTAGAGACAGAATACGATACTTAAAATACCTGTCCTAGGGAGAAAAAGCAGTTGAGAACTTTTCACACCAAAAGCAAGTCTTTTCACTTCATTATTTGTCTCTCTTCATGGTGACAACTAGCCATTTCTTCCTGTTCTTTGGTTTCTGTATTTTAATCCCATCTTCTAACATTCCGTCTTCTGCAGCTTAGTTTCCTTAGAAGCACTTAGAAAGGGATCTTAGATTTTTGGAAACCCAGGGTACTATGTGAACCCCATCTCCCTTATTCACGCAGCTGCTGACTTTGTCAAAGGATTCAAATAATTTTGTGTGTTGTGGCTTCTCTCCCTTATTGTGATTCTTAATAGTTTTCTTTGGAATGTATAAAAACCCTCACATCTGTAATTTCTCAGCTTATTCAGAGACCAGTCTAAAAATTGGTGGCACATTGTCTGTCTTTTCGTTTCTTTGTACCTGAAGCTGACTTAAGCAACGGGTCGCATGCCGGTTTGCACCACCGCACTTTCATACCTGAGTTCCTTTTGAATTGTTGGGCAGAGACTCTCTTGCCCAGGTGAATTGCTACTTTCCTCTTTATCAGTCTGCTCCAAAACCTTTCTTGCTGAAACCTTAATTTGGGAGAGTCCCTCTGACTGTTCCCCTCAAAACAAGCTCTAGGGTGGGTGTAGGAAGCCCCTAAACTCCACTATAGCAAACACCACTGCAAACAATTAATTTAGATTTTCTGCTGCAGCCTTATCTTACTTGGGCATTCCTTTTCTATCCTGATCATCTATCAGCCCTTCTGAGTTTGGCAGGCTACCAGCTTCAGATGTGTTTGAAAATATTTTTCTGCTGCTTTTTTTAAGTCTTTAGCAAGTTGTCACTCAAGGGTCTTTTTTTGTATTGGGTGTTCTTGGAGGTTTGGGGACAGCGAGGCCACCTTGTTAATTTTCTTTATTTTTTTTACAATTTTTTATAATTTTGTATAATTTTCTTTCTTTAAACATAACAGTTTACGCTTTTTTCTATTTTCCTGAATTGTACAGAACATTCATTCATGAATGTGTTCCTTTGCTTTAGTAAATCCCTTTGTCTTGCTGTTTAATCACATACCCTGTGTAAACAGAACTTTACTGCTGATATTTTCCATTGTTGTTTCCCACCTCAATTATATAGACTTCTGTTGTACCTTTCCTACAGTTTGACTGCATTCCTGAAGGATGTGATATCCCAAGCTACGAGCGCCCTTTGATTTTCTTTTGGTCTTTAGTTGAGAACTTTTAGTTCAGGTTCCAGATGACATGTTCTGTTTTGGTGCAAGCAGATGCTCTCTTCTTGCAGAAGGCATCTCTCTTCTGTGTACTATTTTTTTCACTTTTTTAATTGGTTAAACTCAGGGCCATGTGCATGGCAAAATCCTTTAATGGACATTCAGCATGTGTCTTTACCTTAATGATGTTAATTTTTATAGATCTTAAGATATTGAGGCTATTCCAGAGGCTGGAAGACTGTAATATTCTGCTGGTATTAAAAAACAATAAATTGTATGCATATCAAATTAACCTGAACAAAAGAATGGGTAGGTTAATACAGGATGTATTCAGTGAAGATTTAAAGAAAGTAATATAATTAAAGCCAGTCAGACACAGTTTTATTGGAAATAGGATTTAGAAATAAAGTAACATATGCAGAATGAGGAACCACAACAAGGAAAGCAGTGGCTCTGAGAAGAGCTGGGGTCACAGTGGAAAACAAAAACAGTAGGAGCTCCCAAAACTAATGCAGTGGTAAAACAGGATTGCTAATGTAGCTCTCCAGTGTATAATTCAGGGAAGTGTGAGTAGGAGGATTAAGGTTGTTTTTCTCTCATACAATATAGTGACAAATAGGAATACTGCGGGCAATTTTTGTGTATGCATTTTTAAAAGATGCTGATCAACCATTTATACTTGGAAAAAAATTACCACATAAAATATTTGTGTTGTGGAAGTCAGGCCTTATGATGAGAGACAGAGGAGGCCATGAAGATGATCTGAGGGCTGGAGCACCTCTGCTGTGAGGACAGGCTGAGAGAGTTGGGGCTGTTCAGCCTGGAGAAGAGAAGGCTCCGGGGACACCTTAGAGCAGCCTTCCCGTACCTAAAGGGGGGCTACAAGAGAGCTGGGGAGGGGCTT
>NW_009615866.1:16544-88428 GCF_000690535.1 Cariama cristata
GCCCCATCCCTGGAAGTGTTCAAGGACAGGTTGGATGGGGCTGTGAGCAACCTGGTCTGGTGGGAGGTGTCCCTGCCCAGCGCAGGGGGGTTGGAACAAGGGGAGCTTTACGGTTCCTTCCAACCAAACCATTCTATGATTCTATGATGACTTTGGGCTCAATCTCTTTTGCCTGTCTGAATAAAATTAGCTCTTCAATCTTGTTAACATTCATGACTGTGTTCTAAATACAGGAAAATGCTAGATACTTAATGCTAAATCTCTTAAATCTATCAGAGAAAGTCGTTACATGTTCTTTTGGGTGGACGTTGAAGCAAATCTAATGGAAATCAGAAACTAGACTCATATTTAAATGTCTTCCAATGCCAGTAATTAGCCACCACAACAAACTGCTAGTGGATATCTTCAAATCAAGACGGCAAGTCTATCTGGAAGATATGCTTTATCAAAACGCATATTGCTTGACTGAAATTGCACAACAGCAATTCTATGTAACTGAACAGAATTTAAGGTCTGGGACATACCAAGGGTCATGTTAGATGAACTAATTTTGATCTGATTTTGCTCGATATAATATAAAATATAGAAATACTGTCAGTCTGATATGGACTGCCTCCAGTTCAAAGATCTGCTTGCCTATGCTTCCCATGATTACTGGCAGTAAACATGTGCCTGATTCTGGCCTTAATTGTAACATTCATGCAAATTCCAGTTATTTATGAGTTTCATAATCATCGGCATTAGCAGAATTTAAAATCTATCCTTATAATTCCACAAGCATACACATATGTGTGATAAGTAGTCTTCGGTGCCTTCGTAAATGATCTCCAAAATTCAAAGGGAGTCTCTGATGCATTTCATCTTTCATATATACCATTAGAATTTCCCATCTCTCTTTTTTTGGGCTAGATAATACAAAATACTGAAAGGAATAAAATATTCTGGATTTCTCACCAGTTTATTGTGTAATTAAATGTGGGTTTACAGGAGTTTATTGCATGTTTTTTCTGACCAAACTTTTACTGATCAGTGATAACAGAGTTTGGGATAAGATAGATAAGGAATTTGATTTAATAGGATAATACTGATACACGAATGTTTTGATGCATATATTTACCGTCTTTAGGCATTCTTGGTCTCTTTAATGACAACTTGTTTGTTATCACAATAACTCAGGACGACGTGTCTCAAAACCTGATGAAAAATGCATTGCAGTATAAATCAATGTATGCTCAAATATGTATTTGAGGATGGATTCTATGTAACTGAAAATTCTAATCTGTTTAATGAATAACTGGTAGTTTTGAATCTATGGTGGATGAGCTTTTAATAAAAATTAATTCGGAATATTTTTTAGCATTGTCTTTGTTGAAGAAAAGCAGTTATGAATCAATGATATTTAAAATTCTGAACCAATGTCATAGTCTAGGAAAGTAATTTGCCAAAGTGCTATTTCCATTCCATTTGTGTATATGTTGATTTTGTTACTATTTTGAATCCAGACAAGAAAGTATTAGATAATGCAGTTGGTTGACAGCAGTTAAATCAGTTCATGATTTGCTTTGTCTCAATATGAACGACTGACATTTCTGCTAAAAGTCCAGATTTCTCATTGATTTGAATGCTGCTAGGATTAATCACCTCATGAGATGATTTGTAAGGTGTTTTGTTCTTTTTAACACAGGACGAAGTTCTTTAAGTAGCAAAGTGTGGTTCTCCTTAAAGATTAACAGCATACCTGCGGCACCAGAAAGAAAGATAGATGTGAGATGCAGAGCTCTGGTAAGATTACTCTAAATGTTTAATTTTGTTCTACTGCGTTAGAAGAAAAAATACAGTTTTTATTGTTGGTCTGGCTACTATCACAGGGGATTAATCAATTTTATTAAGTGACCACACACAATCACTTTTTGAATAATAAACTCAATACTTACTAAAACATCATTTAAGCTCAGTGATATGAACTAAAATGAAAGCTTGAAAAAAAGTGTTGTCTTTATAATATTTGAATAATTCGTTTTTATTCAGCTGACATCTGCTTCTAATTTTGGATGTCAGATAAGGTTGAATTCTACAAAAACTTCGGGTGGTTTCCATACAGTTCACAACAGAATAAGTCTCTTCTAGTACCCTTCTTCCTTATGCATGCCAAATTGTTATTGTCATTTAGATTTCATTAATCATTGGAATGTATTTAATCACATTTGTATTGTTAGATAAATACATACTTTCACTCTCAAAAATTAAGTGATGTTAGTAATTTTAGAAGAACGATTACATCATATTAAATAAATTGTATGTTTTAAGTCACTTAAGTATGTAAAGATAACTGTTTTGTATGCTTAATTGATATTGATTGTATTCTCCAAAGATTTGTAATTGTATTTATCTTTGTATTATACTTTGTAAGGTTTTTATTTTCAGAGCTAATATTTTTCTTATCTTCTGTAAATGGATATTTGCTTTATCATCTAGATGTCCTGCTTTCTGCATGACTTGTAATCAGCTAAGAAATACTGACTTTAATAATGGATGCTGGTAACAGGGTCTGTGAATAGAAATGACTAGTATGGTAGTTTGCTGCAGGAACATTTTTGGAAATAAAAATATGTGATAAAAGTACCAGGGGACTACCTCTCCCAGTAACAGATGCTGGGAAGGGAGAAGAGTCTCCTCAGTTGATTTTACGTGTCAGCATGTGGTGGGGCGGGATCCAAACCAGTACACATTTCTCAAAATATTTAAAATAACCCTGTTCATATATCACTTCTGGTTTGCTCCTCTTTCCTTGAAGTGTAGTATCGTGATTGTGAACTTGTGTAGAGCTGAGAAACAGATAATGATGCTTTCAAAATCTTGGTGAGTGTTAGGTGAGCATGGTGGTAGAGAGGTGTCTGGTGCTAGTAAGAAACACAAAAGCTAGACTAAAAGAGTTTGTGATTTGAGACCTTGAAAAGAATAGTGTAGGTTTTTGTCCTACATGCATTGTCTTGTATCATTTTCTGATCTGAAAATACTGTTAAAATGGTAAAAGGAAAAGCTGGATTTAAAGTATATCATTGACTCTTATTGTATAATAAATTCTCAAGGTGCATTTTAACTCTCCCTATAATTTTTAATCTAATTCATCTTGAAAACTTGCAAAAACCACTTACAGTAAAATCCAACAAACTTTTACGATGTATAGCGCACTGAAATTCTTGATCTGAATGGGGATAATAGCCTTCTAGGAAGATGAAGGAGGTGAAGAAGTAGCTATACCTCTTCTTCAGCTCTCTATGGAAAAATCTCATAAAAAACATTTTTGTTGATGAATTTTGAAGATGGCACGAAGATTTTTGACAAATAATATACACAGTTATTATTACAGAATTGCTATTACTGAATTGACTGGTTGCATGTCAGGCAGTTCATTTTGGAGTGGGAGAGCTTTCTGTCTCTAATGTAAGTGACTGGGATCATCCTAGCTGGTGTCTTACTATAGACTGTCAGTATGGCACCGGTAAAAAGAGCTAATGCAGTCCTTGACTGCTAGAGTGATCAAATACAAGGAGAAAGTAAATAATTCTGGTGGTACTGCTATTAGAATGTTATTCACAGATCTGGTTCTTGGAGGTTAATAATTGTATTGAAATACTAGAAGAATATCAAAGAAATCCACTAAAAGCATGGGGGACTGGAAAAGCAGGCCTTGTCTTATGAATGCTAAATATCAACTTAGTTTGCCAAAGAAAAAAATGGAGAAGGGATCTGATCATTTACTAAAGAATATTGAAAATAGAGTGATAGTCTCTCAGTTTTGCCGACAAACGTGCATCAAGAGCTCGCATCCAAAAATTTAAATCTGAGAAACATTTAATCTTGCATGGAATGTCCTAGAAATGAGAACAATAAAACATTGGAAGATCTTACTGGTGAAAACAATAGACAGAGTCTCGTAAAGCTGAGGACTTGAAATTGCTTCAATAACCGATAAATTTTTAAAAAGCATAGACACGTGGTACATCTACTACATCAGTTAATCAGATTTAATGAATGCATTGATCTCTTTTTCACCTCAGAGTCTGTCTTCTTCCTTCCTGGCCCATGGAAAGAAAAGGATTGGCAACATTTACTTTAAAATACTGATAACTGCTTTTGGACAGTAGTTATAGCTGTATCTCACAGTCAAATACAATACAAATTTATCCTTAGCATCTCAGAAGTACTTTTCCTGTCTTACACAACTAATGAGATTTCTGAAACATCAGAAATTGGCTATTGCAGAGGTAAAGTTGGCAAGGCAGAGTTTTGAAATGAGAAAGGTGTGTATTAATGTCTTGCTTTTCTTAATGGTAGACACGTGGCCGTAGTGACTCCCAGCCTACAGACAGCAAGGGAGTCCCCAGGGAGGTGGGGGCTGGTGGGCACCCCAGGAACAGTGGATGATATGGGACATGTTCTTCAGCCTTTTAAAAACTAATTTGCTGCTTGATTTCAATTCCTGTTATAAAGGTATATGAAAATCATGCGATTGAAATCTTAGAAGCCTAAAGAGGAGGTAAAGTCTCAGTGAGCATAGAGACTATGTTAGTTTAATCTCCAGAACTATTTGTACAAAAATAACCTAAAGGTCATACGATTGGTTCCCTGCAGCAGATATTTCTATTGAACAAATTCCAGCTAAAGTTATTTGAGAGAAATGTGGAGTAAAAATTAACACTACTTGTTTCACATGGAAAGAGACAGTGAACGTGTACTCAGTAATTATTCATTTACATATTTCTCTGGGATTTAGAAAGGATACTTTACAAACAATTTTAACAATTTTAACCATTTGAGCAAGCAGGAAGCTTTCAAAAGCCAAATTACAATTTGTTTGTGAATATTCATTATTCATTAATTAAATAATACTTCCAGTTATTATGAGTTGTTTGTACATTTGCAGGTATGTTTAATTCTGAATGCAGAGAAAACAACCATATTTCATAATTTTACCAACTGGTAATTATTAAGTATCTTCAGCGATTGATAACATTGCAACAATTTACAATTTTAAAAAAAATATTTTTTGGTTACTGTATTTTACTTTGGTGTTTACTGTGGATTTCCCAATGGGGAACAGTACTACAGAGGCTGAATTTAGGCTGATAAATTCAGGTTCATTACCTCAGATTTTTTTAGAAAAATGGACTATAACAGTTACTTTGCCTTGCAAATATTCTAATGGATTTATTCAAATTGTATGTAGAGGTCAAGAAGTAAGCCAATTCTTAAGTTTTTATATAAAATGTCTAAAAGGCTGGCAGTTTTTGCTTTGAGCACACTTACTCTTTAGCAGTTGTCTGTTTCATGGAGACAATTCTAAGTGTATATTGCTGGTTCACTGAGTCAAGAGACTTTTTCTAATCCATCCATATATTTGAAAAATAGTATTGGCTGTCTTGAGAGGAAGTATCTAATATGTGAGCTCCGAGCAGGATCTGTACAGCAGGAGATAAGCCAGAAGGGAAGGTTTGTTTTGAGCAGTGAATTATTAGTTTCTACTTTAATAAAACCAAATGCCTGGAAGGGATTGAGTTTGGTTTCCACGTAAGTGCAGAGACAATAGTTTTGTCTATTCTCTGCCAAATCTTTCTCTTTTTCTCTCTCTCTCTCTTTCTCTCGTCCCCGAGAGCTACATGAGTACTCAAATGTTGGTAACGTGACTCTGAAGCATATGCTGCCGGCCCCCACTTCCATGAGGGCTGTTCTTGCCGAGTTGAAACTTGTGCCACCGTTGCTGTTTGTAACGGCTCCCCAATCCACGGCCCTGTTGTGCTGCTTCTGCACTCTTCCGTGGTGATTTTAAAAGATCACTGTCATGGTCTTCACACTTAGCAAGATGTTTACATACAGGTCTAAGAATAGGCTGGGTGTTCCCATTACTGGTTCCAGCTCTTTCCAACCTTCAAACCTCTTCGGTCTGGGGAATTTCTAGAAGAATGAATGCAACAGTCTGTCCTGTGTGATCCATGCACAGCAGATGGTGACTGTGGGATGAATATAACAATTGAGAAACACTTCACTGATGTTTACTCAAGTTTTAAAATTGAAATCTTGAAAGGATGCCTTCAACTCTATAAAAGATATAGGATGAAATAATGGCTCATGTCCAGATACATGGATATGTCAAAAAAATTATATTTCAGGGGACTGTAAGAGCAGTCCTTTTCCTCACAAGATGATCTGCCAGGTACTCAAAACTGAGCACACAGGAATATGGAGAAATCAATATTGAAAGGGCTTTATATTCTTACTCATAAACCCATGGTTCTCTAATAAACGCTTTCTTCCACATCTTCCCCACACCACTCCTTACAGAGGGGGAGGCCGCTTTCTGGGTGACAGCAGAAGTTGTCGGACTGCAGATAGACACCCAGAGAAATGCAAGGGTGGGCCTTGGTTCAGACTGCTCTAACTTTAGCTCTTTCAGAGGTTCTAGTAACAGATATCAGTCAGTAATACTGTATATTTTGATGTTAATATTATTAATAAACATTGCTTGTGATACAGCAAATTTACGTTACTTTTTTAGAGTAGATACTGAGGGCGTGTGTGGGACATTGCTAATACAGATACCTCTAGTATGTCACATATGGAAGACAAATTAATAATGCAGTATTTTTTGTTGTATGTGAGATGCTAATCTGTGAGCAAATTTCAAGGACTTAAAAATTAACTTTGCTTGGAGCAACAACTAACAATGAGGATGTTTTCTTTTTAAAGTTTATGTGATCTTTTAAGTCACAGTAGGGCAGAGAACTAGATACCTCTTAGAGACTATTCCTTCAGATTTATATGTGTTTCTGTTTTCAGAAAAGCCATGAACATTTAAGAAATTCTCTTTGCATTATAATACTGATATTCTGTGGCTCCTGAGACTGCAGAGATATGCCAAAAATAAAAGTTGGATTTAAAATCCAAGTGTTTGACTGGGAGAGGAAGGTGTTTATCTGAAGCATTTTACCTGTCAATATGAACTTTTTTGTAATTTTCTACTTTTGGAAAATTCAGGAGAAAAAGTTATTCTCAGCAGAAACCCTGAAAACTTCTGTTTTGTTCTAGAATTATCTCTACCTCTGTGTGTTTTGTGCCAGTGATAATTATGGTATTAGTCTTCTAAATTGCAAAGAAACATGCTTCCTTAAAAAAAAAATAAATCTCTTTTTAGACCTACAGAATAAGAGAGTTACAGTAGGTGCAAGATCTAAGACAGCATTTTACCTCTGTTGACCGAGTAGCTTGATGGTAGGTGGTGTAGCTGAGATGTAAATTATCTTGTTAAGATGGTCATAAAAATTCAATAAAATGAAATATTATCAGAGTTGGTTACTACTTTTTAAAAGTGAAGAAGTACTTTTAGTTAGCTTATACCAGCATGATCTGGGAGTAGAGGCACATGGTAGAATATTTGCTTCCACATGTGTTGCAGGAGTCATTAAAGCTGATGGAAGTATTGTAATAGTTAGTCATTACTGCTATTCTACTGTAGTACCGTTAGGTTCTGATAGGTGATTGTAGGTTTATTTTTACCAAGTATTTCTGAAGGCCTTGGAAGTGTGGGCAGTGCTGGTCACTGCCTTTTCCTGATCAGTTCTGAACGAGCTGACACCTCAGCATTTCACTGATGTAGTCTTTAACATGTTTGTTGTTTCTTGCCAGAGGGAGATTTCTAACCCCACCACATCAAATTTTCAATGTCTAATAGGGTAAATTAAATGCTATTAGAATAAGTTCCTGGAAGTAATTCTGTTATTTCAGTCACTGACTTCATTATGAATATGCAGAAATCATCAACATCTGCCAAACCTTCCAAAGGCTGTTCTAATCTATTGGAATTATGAATTTACAGCACTAGTGTAACTTCATATAGACTTGAAAACGAATCAGTGAGACCAGCAGAAAACAATCACAGCTGTTTGTTGTAGCATTATGTGAGTAGATACAATTAGCTCAGGAACTAAACTTTGTAGTTGTGTATACATTCAAAGTTCAGGGATAACAGTGCACTTCTTTGGTAAAGAAGGGAGTGACAAAAACTTGCTTAAATACTTAGCCTGACTAACATTCACAAAGATCTCTGTGGGTAAGATTTAGTCTAGATCTGAGAGAAATGGTTGAAAAAGACAAATTTTGCTAATTGTCTACCTGATACATCAGAAGCAATTTGGAAACTGAAAGTATCCTAAATTTTACATGTTCTTGACTTCCCTGAAAGAAAGGACTGTTTACAAATGGTGGTTGTCACTAGTCTGAGGCTGATTTTGGGCAAGTCCCTCTGTGCCATGACATGCTTGAAGAAGAATTGCATATTACCTTTCCATGAGACTTAACTGACTCTCTGAAAATACAGTAGTAACAGATAGCTCTCTTGACTTCATTATCTAAGAGCAGTACATTTCTAACTCAGAAATGTTGCACTTTCTAGTGCTTTTATTGAGTGATACTAACCTTAAGTATTTTGTACTGGCATTGTGGATATGACAGTCTGTGAAGATGATAGGACACTCTGGAAAAAAAAAAAAAAATGTCTTTTTTTAAGAAATGCAGCCTGGACTTGCTGAAGTGTCAGTCATCCAAAATAGTCCTATTGAGCAAGAACTGTAAATACCTCTATTGATTTGATTCAAACTATGTTTTCCATCATTGGCACCTCATATATTACATGTATCTGCACAGCAAAGTGACCTGTAAGAATGATGAATAGGAGCTGTATTGAAATCTGTCAGCTGCTGAGTCATGCTTTCCAAAAATGTTGTTGACAAAGTAGATGCAAATGATTTTCCTGTAAAATCCTCTGAAGATTAATTTGGTCCTTTGTTACGTTAATGCAGTGGCAGATATCTCCTTCCAGATTGGCTGTGGTAATGGAAAAGATTAACCTACTGTTTTATTTTTTAGTAGTGCTCTCTAACCTGATTCAGCTTTGATAAGCCATGTTACTGTACATAGTAGCTTAGACGACCCAGCTGGTCACTGAAAGTGCCAACCTTCAGTACAGAGGTTGGCAAAAAGTAGCTATAATGGATAATTTCTTCATCTCACACTGCTGGATCTGAAAAGGAAATCTGCCTGTGGTCTCATGAGGACGGAGAATTATTGAGCTTCAGTCTACATGGTCTCAGAGGTAGCCTTGATTTCAAATGCAAAGGAATATTCATTAAGATGTAAGCACAGTTATTGCTTCCTCAGTTGTGGGAATTTGGGATATTAATTTGACTTTCAGTCAGTCTGTATCCCCTTGTCAGGTATGTTTTTTATAATTATCTTAATACAGCATTTCTCTTGTAATTCACCTTGTCTTTGCTACCACTTCTGTTCATACCAAACCAGAAACATTATACAGATGGACAAAACTGGGGTGTGTGAAAGTCCAAATGTGTGCATGTTATGTAGTTCACTAGCTTTTCCTATATATGTTACACATTATTGTAATATCAGTTTGTGTGTGTTACTCAAGGTGCATGATTTCTTTTAGTGGAGCTCAGAACATCACGGATAGCTTCAGTGGCAGAATATAACGCTTTTGCAGTCTCCTCCTTTCCTTCAATTTCAGAAAGATGTTTTTGGCAACTCCCAGTTTGTTTGCCTGGCACAATGTCTAGTCCCTATTAAGAGGTTAACAGTGTAGTAATTTTTAGTTGGTGAGCTTAGAATTATTGTAATAACTTATGAACTAATAATGTCTATATTCTTTTAGGGCACTATTACTTAGGCACTAATGCACACTTCAGCTAAAAGAAATTTAATTCACTGTGATTTTTATGTGTGAATTTACGTGTAAATTTACATCTGAAACTCATTGCACTATTAGCCTCTGATATTAGATGTCCTGTGCACATTTTTTTCTTCTAGTTAGTTTCTTGTACTGTAATAGTAGTAAGAATGGATTCCTTACTAAGCAAGTTTTGCAAATATATAATTTGCTTAAGGTGTTTAGTCCTAGATTTCAAGTAGTTCAATTTGCTGTTCTGATAAAGACTTAACTGTTGATGAAAAGTTGTTGCTTTTCTGAAAGCTGATTTTTTGTAAGGCAAAATATGCCGGGTAAAATGGGAAAATACAATATCAAGATAATGGCAATGCTGTGACTCTCTGTTCTCATAACCCTACATGGAAAGGAGAGGGTTATCTTGGCTATTAGTTTACATCATGGGGTGGGGAAGGGCTTGTATGGTGAGGGAAATGGTTCACTTCACAAAGATCTGCTCCATTCACTTATGAGTGACTAGGAAGCTGGAAGGACTCATCCCCTCAAGACACAGGAGTTTAGGACTTTCATGTGTCTGAACGATCAATATGAGAAAGGCCCAGCTGCGTGTGGACATGTGGGTCTGGATTAGAAGTGTGCGTGGAGAGAAGTGGTGAGGTGAGGTGCGTGTTGGAGGCACCTTGCGTCAAGTAGTTCAAGAGCCAGCTCTGATTTCTAAAGCTAATTTGACCAAAATGCACTGAACTATGTTCAGCATGGGTCTGAAACACTGTCATCAACTCTGCTGATCAACTCACGTCAGCCTCTTTTCTTCCAAGAAATGGAAATGAATAATGAGGATACAATAGGAGACTCTAGCTTAACTCCTGCTACTGATATGTAGACACACTGATGGTGACATTGAAAGCTCTGATCATTTTGAGCCTATGGAAGGTAGAAGGCCAAGATCTGTTTTTTTCAAGAATACTGGCACCATTGCAAATTCAGTCTTTGAGTAAGCAACGTTCCTACTTGTCATGAGATGCAGCACAGAGAAAGAAGACACTTGTTACTTGTCAGTCTAGAAGAACAATGATTTGGACAAGGACCTACAAAGAGAAGAATTTCTGCTGCATTTTCTCACCAGGCCTATCAAAATAACTTTCTTACCTCTTACCTGACTTGAAAATTTGCTTCTATAGCAATAGCCTGGCAAACTCAGGAGCAGGTACAAATGCTTTCTCTTCAAGGTCTGTGGACTGGAAAAGCTGCAAACAGATGCGGAGTGAATGTCATCTCCTTAATGAAACTGGATTTTAATTGAAAAACAATTGTTCTAAAGCATTAAGAAGTGTAGTTAGTCTCTTAGAAGCTTTGGTGAGGTAGTGCTTTTATTGACAGCTGATGATGGCGTCAATAAAATAAAATCTGAATTTATTCAGATTATTACTGAAGTTTGAACACAGAGAAGTGTTATGCACAGTAATTTTAGAATGTTTCCATGTTCTTATTACCATCCATGAGGCAGCAGATCTTTGAAATGTTTACAGCAATTCCAGGGAAATTTCCTGGGAAATTCCAGGGAAACACATAGTCCTAGGCATTCATTTTATACTGGCAAGAGAACATTGTTTTACAATAAGCTAATGTTGGCAATATAAAATCTCCTTTATGTACAAAGTTAGAAAGGTTTCTTTGATAGTTGCTCCTTTTTTCCTAAATAAGCAGTCCAATATTTCCTTTTTAGTGTAAAAGTATTTCTTCAACACAGCATGTGGACGTTTTACTATAAAATTGTTATGAAGCCTTCAGGAATAAAATGGTAGATATATTCAGAAATTTGTTTACACCAGTAAAAACTATTAATCTGAGCTTTAAAATATTTTAGGATAAATTTAAATCCCATCTTACTGATGCAAGGCACTTGAATGATTTAAACTGTTGGTGTAATCTTGCCATCTGTAGAACATTAAATGTGCTTTATGTGCTTTTCCAGTAGTCATTTTCTATAAAGGTAAATATACAGAAATTTACCAAATCATAGGCAGGCTGAAAGCAGAGTGAGGCAGCTGGGTGTGGGGTTGTGAAGTATTTCATGTTCAGTTTTTAGTGTATTATTAATCTTAATAGATATTTTATCTTTTTTTCTCCTTTCACATTGCAATTTGAATTATTTACTTTTTACAAAAAAGTATACGACAAAATTTTGCTGTGAGAACGAAATCACCATATGTTAAAAAAAACAGCCTGCATTTCAAATTAACTGCTTGGTTAAAGCAAAGGAAGGGGAGACCAAAATAGGGATAGAGATAAATATAGATACAGAGAAATAAATACATATATTTGGGTTTGGATTTTGCATATTTTATATAGATGAACTTACATGAATAGAACATATGTATTTTAAATTGCAGGTATGCATCATGTATTGTGATGGTGGACTTCCTTCATTATTATATTCCTTCCTGTCTGTTTAAAGCATTTCGTTTCATAAAGTGTATTGATATTTACACACATAGGGTACATAGGATGGATTTACACTATTTTTAGCCTTACAGCAAAGAAGGGGGTCACTGGAACACTGCTAAAATATAGCAGTGTTTCAAGATCTGCTCAAGAATGCAATGTTGGAGCTGTGCAGAGTGAGCAGCCTCTGCCCAATTCCTGCGCATCTTAAAGGTGTTCCAAGTGTAAAATATGCATATTAATCTAATCAGGCCATAGTTTGGCTCCCTTTTATTATAGTAAATGGAATTTAATATACGTCTTTATTAGTAGCTATGTTTTCGATGGTCGAGAAAAGATGGTCCTTGCCTGTAGTGTTCATAGACTTTAAACAGAAAAATATGGAGACCACTAGTGAGGGAAATGGCAAAAAGTAACAAGAGAGGGAATGTTTATTGTGGTGGTGGTGTTTTAATGTCAAGTATTATGATGTAACTTGAAAATTAAGAGGAATAGATCCTGCAGAATTCAGCCCGAATTGTTTGCCACTTTGCAAATTGGACGTTTTCAACTGTCTGTGCTTGGCTATTGGAAGACGGCTTGGGAGGGTTTACCCGGTTGGGACTACAGCAGATCTGCCTGTAAGGTGTATTTTGATACGCTTCAGCGATACCTTGGATGGTGAAGTAGCTTGTTAGAGTGCAGACTGTCCAGGAAGACTTGAACTTTTCCTTGTTTATGAAATTAAAGAGTTTACAGTTTGAAGACTGGCTGAAATGTCTCTTGCTGCAACTTCTCTTTTTTGTTAGTTCACACATCAAACAAAGGTGCAGCCTGTGTTCACATAAGTGTAAATCATGAGTAAGCATCTTAAACTTGTTTGAGAAACATTTTTATGTGTAATGGCTCATAATTAATTTTGTGTGTGTGGTTTTTTTTGTTTGTTTTTTTTTTTTTTTTTTCTAGGATACAATTGTGATTCCTATTCCCATCACTAATCCTGCAGATGAAATTCTCCAGCTGAGTGTGGTGCTGGAGAATGAGTCACTTAGTGGACAAAAGTCTTTCACTCTTCAGCCCAAGCAAACATTTTTGTACCAACTAAAATTTTCACCAGCTGTTGTTGGCACTTCAGACGGAAGGTAAATTGTGGAGTTTTGATACTTGTGGTTCTGGCTTTTGTACTAGTAAGTGAACTACTTTCATTGAAACCTTGGTTGCTTGATGTAGCTAGCACCCTAAAAACTCCCACAAAATGTAATAAATGGAATTAAAAAATTTTCCAACTTTAAATATATTTAATCCCAAGCAGCAGCTTTCCTCTGAGGGGAAAAACCTGACTGACAGGCAATAGAATAACTCCTAGTTATTCTAGTTCACTAGAATTCAGTGAACAATCTTTTAGAAATTTATTTAATATTAGAAGTCCCCACTGAAAACTTCAGATAAATTGTTAGTTTTGTACATTTGTAAGTTCCGTAAAGGGAGTAACATGATTTCATTTTTCTTCTGAGAAGGAGCAAAACTATAGCAACATAACTAAAATCCGGTGAAGAACTCTTCTAACAGTCTTCACATACATCCATTTAGCTTCAGAATCTTCCATTATTTAACAATGATCTACTAAACAAATATGGAGAGGTTTTAAATTACAAATTTTTCATTACATTGGAAATCTCAACAAAACCATGCAGATATGATAATTACTGATACAAAGACAGATGACCTCTTGGTCTTAGTTTCAGATAAACCAGTTCAACAAGTAAGTGAAGACTGCAGAATTGCAAAGTTTATTTTCCTGGGGTTTGGTCAGCAAAGCATTATTTAGTTGAAGGGCTGACTGAAAAACAATTCCCTGTTTTTCAATGATATCAATTGAATGGCAAAGCTACTGGGATAGGGAGGAGAGTGGGGTGGTGGTTTATAGGGAGGGCAGAGACAGGTGACCTGTGTTCAAAGAACCAATATTTACAAAGCCAAGATCCACGTTATTTCGAAGTTTTGATCAATTTGCTTGTATTGATTTTTCCAAAGACCAGAATAATGGCAGGTATCATTGTACAATACAGCTTTCAAGAATACTGTTTTATAAAAATGAGAACTGTTATCACTCTAGTGAATATTTTTTTCTGTGGCAATTTGTAGAAATTATGCATTCTGAAGCTGTGAATGAGAACAGATCTTATTTTTTCCATATCAGATAATATTTCTGCTATTTTTCAAGTGCAGAATTTCCAAATAATAAAAATAAAGGTTTGTTTTAACTGGCAAAACTTTGGGCTCAGCTAATTGGTAGATTGGAACTTAGGGGAATATATGCAAAGATGAGATAAAGCACACCTGTACATGTTCAATACAATTGTGCAGTACTGTACTAGAAAGCTGACTAATAGCTGCTTTAAATTGCAATAGCTCCTAAGGACTACAATTACAGCTGGACAGAGGTACTTCCACATTACAGCCACAATATTATCTTTTTTGTCTGAAGCCATGCTCTGTTTCCTTTGCTATGGTAGCAGCTGGGAAGAAGTGTTATAAAAGTGTTAGTGGCAGGTGTACCTTTTCAAAAGCATGATTCTTTCCTAAGCTCTTTCATGCTCACTTTAAAGGCTCTATTGGCACAGAAGATAGTCTGGAACCATAAAGTCATAGAACAGACATAGTTATCTATCGTTTACAACAGGAACTGGTCTTTAATGGGTCACAGGTTTGCACAGTGCATTTCATGTAGGTTTTTATATGCTTACAGTGCTTTGGTTTAATGTTATTATGACTCTGCCACTCAAAAAAACCCCAAAATAGGAAAAGAAATCTGCAATAGTAAAGGAGTGTGTTAGAATGTCTGTCACAGAAATATACTGCTGTACATATCTCACCTAGCAGCAAGCAATTTTCAGTCATGACAACATTTGATTGTATATCAAAACAGTATATTGACTATTCCTTTGAAGCATATCTCTTTGTCGTGCTCATATAAATGTGTCTATATCGATTCCTAAGTTTTCATCACTAGATTTGAAAAGATTTTCTTTTTTAAAATCAGTGAATACTATTTCTGTTTCTTTGTCCTTTGAATTTAAAATGGCTAGAAAGAAAATACTGTGACATTGAAATGAAATTAAAGCTTACTCCTGTAAGTTAGCAGTTGAAATGCTTTTGAGTTGTATTTTTGGAAAAATACCAAATAAACAAGAAAAAAAAACCCACCCAAAACAACAAACAACTTTTTCAGCTAAAAAGTTAAGAAAGATGAAGAAAAGATTTTGTTTCATAAGTAATTGTAAATATTATTAGTTTTGGTATCTGAATTGAGATACCAGCAAGAAATGTTACAGGAAAACTGGGAACTAATTAAAAAACTCACTGTGTTGAACTCATTAGGTTTTTCCTGAATTTTAATCTGTACGTTTTTAATTGTCTGCACCAAAGCTGTGTCATATTAAACTTATGTATCTCTTTTTAGTGTCATATTCCTGTCAGATATGATTGGAGAGTTTTGGTATGCACTGAAGTTGATTGTAGAGAAACCATCGCCAACTAGTCTACCTGAAATAGAATGTGAGCTTGGAAAGTAAGTATGTAGTTCATCGTGCTGACTTGGTCACTGGTTTGAAGTATCATGGAAAACATATGAAGACTTTACATCAAAAAGCCGTAATAGTACTGTATATGTACTATAGTAGTTTGCAGATAATTTTTATAGACACAGGTGTACATAGGTGAAATTCTCCTTGCAGAAAAAGAATTGAAATGGAATTGTAGCCTATATGTGCCTTATTCTTGGTTTCATAAAGTTTCCTGCTTTTTGTTCAGTTATTCCTTAAACACTCTCCTTTCTCCAGAAATTTCTTTCTATTGTGTCATCAGCATAATGTTCTCTCCTTTAAAGTGCAAAATTTTGGACAATGGCAATCGATGATGGTGTTGAGGTTACAGCTAAATTACTGAGAATTGCTCTACCTGCTGAAAAGATGAGATAGTCCAGTAAATTGGCTGCATTAATGTATGCTGAATATGCAAAGGCATTGCAGGTAGACATTTCTGTATTGTCTGTTTAAGAAAGGTATCAATTTGTTTTGTTTGGAATGGGTGTACTTCCTTGCTATGTTTGCAGAGATGCGGACTGTAAATGTCATAAAATGTTTGGAGCATTTCTGGTTGGTGAAGCTTTGTAGTTCTTTAAGAGACTAACTTCCATTCTACCACCTTGTCCTTGAATGCAGAAAAAGCATGCAAACATATGTGATATCCTTCTAAGAATAATGTTTTTCATTATGTGCTTGCTGCATTCTTTTTGCTATCAATCTGAAAATTTTAAGACTTTGTATCATTGAAACATCACTTGGAACTGGATTAGGAGCCAAGTAGCGATTGATACACTTAGAATCAATTTCTAATCAATTCTTGAAAAAGAAAAGAAGAAATTCTGACAGTTCATCTTTTAGTCCTTCTTCAGATACCTTTCTTATTTACTGTTTTCACTGATTCACCTTGAATCTCTTTTCTGTGTCCTTTGGTGTTATCACAAGAATGTGATTTATGGTCATATAGCTTTGAGAAAGGCAAAAAATATATTATTTTGATGAGAATAGAGGAATTTTTGGGAGTCCTATGAATTCTTTTGAAAATTGTGCTCCCTCCCAAGGTATCTTGTGTTTGTTTATTCTTTAATTAGAAAATAAAGAAGGACAGTCTGTAAAACAGAGTGCCAACTGATTTAAAGCATAACATTTAGGCAATCAGCACACTCCAATCTTTGTTCCGGGACAGCCACAATGCTCATTAAAATACGTAATCCACATGTGCAACATAATGGTGTTACCATTATGCTATAGCAACCAATGCAACAGTTGTATAAAATGAAACAGATTTTGAGTCCATGCAGAGGAAGAAAGAGGAGTGAAGGAGGCAGAATCTCCATTGAAACAGCTGGTGTGGAAACCAAGTTTGTTTTGAGATCTCAAGGTTACAAGATGATCAAGAAGAATGGTTGCCTACTGGCACTAAATCAAAAGCTGTTGGCAGCACCACTTAATTACATGCTTTTCCTGTAAACCGTTGCTTAGACAAAAAGAAGTTACAGATATCACTTATCTGATTTTCTTTGATTTCTGTCCATGGATTGACTACAGAATAATAAGACATAAAATTATTTTACTTTTTGGAACCAAGTTTTTTTGCTGGCCTTGGCACTCTGAATTATCTGTTTCACTAAAATGTTTTATTCCAAAGTTGGGTCTACAGAAAGTAAGGAAAGAAAGGCGAGACATAAATCTGCAAATTGGAACCTAGGAATAAATGTGAAGCTGTGGTACCAGAGACACTAGGATTAATTTCCACGTCCTCCTATCTAAAAGTTAGGCATCAAGTTTAAAGCATTACGTGTAGGCTCCCCTTGTGGACAATGAAAAGTGATTTCACATCTCAGTGATCTACATTAGGACCAACTCTCCAGGAAAATGTTTTTTCTCCTTGTTGAGTATTGAGAGAACTAGACAGTTCTTTTCACCAACTAACTTAAACTAACCTTCTGGCCACTGAAGACAAGACAAGGGCAAGACAAATTCTGCCCTTATGAATGACCCAAGTATTAGAATGGTTATTGCTACCAGTTTTTAGTGTTATTAGTAATTATTATTAACATTAATTAATGCTATTAAATATATGTCCATACTAGTGGAAAAATACTAATGCAATAAAACATAATTCTCATTTTAAAAAGTAGTCATTTTTTGAAAAGGAAAACAAGTGATGAATAATAAAATGCAATGGAAGTAGCTTTTTAATTAATAGTCATTGCATATATGTATTTTTTCCAGATGGGCTCGTCTATACATACCTCTCTGTAATCCTACACGTGAAACTCTGGAGCTAGAAATTGTTAACAGCAATCCTAGCAACTTTTCAATTGAGACTGATCCAAAAGAGCCTGTAAGTAAGATTTCTGTGCTTTCACAAAAGTGATAGAAGAGATCCTTCTTTTCAAAACATACTGAATTCTGTATCATATTGCGGGTTCAGAATGCACAACATAGTCTCAAGGATTAGAGACATTATATGTATGTATTCTCCAGATTTTATAGCTTAAGGACAAAAACAATTAAACTTGAAAAACAACACAAGCTGAAGTACAGATGTTTTTTCCCTGGAACACTTTGTGGAATGGTTTTGAGAAGGACTGCAGTGTTGATTGCAAATAATATTTAGGAGATATTAGAGGGAGTAGTTGTAAACAAACCAACTGTATTAGAAGCTTCGCAAGTTTCTAAGACTCACAGGATAACTAGGTAAATATTTAAGTAGGTAAAATATTAATGTAAGACTATAAGAATATCTCATAGTCGTGGCAGTTATAACCAACTTGCAGGGCGTAACAATAAGAATTTGATCAATTTAGCCACAAGGAAGCTTCAAGCAAATGCCTGGAATCATTTTATTCTCCAAACTCACATTTACCCTGAGACTGATTTCTACTGAGAAAATCTTCATCCTGTTACTGTTATGCACACTACTTTTTCCTCCTTCATCACAGGAGCCCGTCCATCTTGCTGCCTAACATTTTTGTCCTTTCAGGGACTGAGAGTTGTATAGATGGGCTCAGCTTTCATATTTTCATTGAGATTGGCTGGAGTTCTAGATGGTCAGGATTCTGAAAAATATTTGTTATTGACCACTGATTACTAGTTAATAGTAAAGGTCCTATAAAGAACTCTTCAGATGTTATTAACAATTAATGCTGTTAAATACGTGTCCTTTTTATGATGGGGAGGTGAGAAAAGGGAAGAAAGATGTGTGGAAACTCTGGAGCAAGGAGTTAGGGGGACCTTTTAGTAAGGTGTGAATATAGAACATTTGATGTGAAGAAAAAATTAAATTAAGAAACCTGTTGCAGACAGGAAAGAAATGGCAATTGCACCTTTTCTAGATATGAGGAAGATAATAGAGGGAAGACATACACCAGAGCTGGTTGGTCCCTTCCAACCCAAACTGTTCTATGATTCTGTGATTCTATTTGTGCAAACTGGTATAAGGGTCAGAGGGAGAGGAGAGGAATAGTGTAATAAGATCCTAAAATAAAAGTCCTAGAAGAAAGTAGAAAATGGATTGTACGGGGAAAATAGAGGAATGCTATAAAGTTATGTGCATTTTTGGCTTTCAGAAACTAAACAGCTTTCAGCCTCAAATACAGCAGTACAAGACAAAATGTTCTTTAAAGGGGATGTAAAGATAACAGCTAAGAGAGATCACACTTATTTACTGAACTGCCCTATATTTTGCATGCATACTATTACACTAAATATAAAATGTGAAATGTTTAATTTAGTCTGTCTTTTATGTCATGCGTATTAATACATCTTCATACGTTATGTTAGAACTCGACAAGTGCTATTACTAATCATTTCATCAATTGGTATTTGGCTAGGACCTAAGAAACATAATGGATGCAAACTATATTAATTATCTCGCAGTATTATACATGTTATGTTTAGGTCATTGGCACAGAAGGGGATTAGATTTAATTATAGTGACTTTTGGCTCCTGAAGATTGCATGTTACCCTGTCCAGGAAATTAAAAAAAAAAAAAAAACCAAACAAAAAACCAAATCCAGAACAAAACTCCTTTCTGCTTTCCTAGTTTATCACTAGAGATTCACCTATCACAATAACTACATTACATTGCTTAGGAAAAGACACATTCAGTACTAACTGCTGTAATTGTCTGTCTGTCTTTCCTTCTTAATGGAATTCTCAGTCCTATAAACCATTTATGTGTTGAATTCTGAAATGTTCTTTGTGAATTAACAGTAGTTCTTCCAGGTAAGGGATAGCTTTTCTGAATTTACTATAAGCAACTACCTAATATTTATTCCATACATCTGTCCCTGTTTGAACTTGTTTCTTCCACTGTAGATGCATGTTTGGAGAGGTAATGTGATTTCCTTCACAGTTTTGATGACAAAGGCAGGAGGTTGTTATTTAAATACTTGCTTCTTCTCCTGAATATGTTGCATCCTAGGTTTAGTCCCTCCATACAGCACTGCATTCAACTTGCAGAAGATTACTGCTGGTTCTTGTAAACTGTAACCTGTGTTTCAGGTATTAGTTTGTATTAATGCAACATCACTAGCAACATCAAACTAGCAACATCATTTACAGTGTTAGCTTAGATAAAGGTAAGCGGAAGAGACAAAGAGCTAGTTTATTAAAACCTACCATGTATTTCCCTTATAAGCCAGTTCATGTCTTTGGAGGTAAATGTGATAACCTTTTAGTCATCAGTACAATCAGACACCGAAGTCCTGTTTGAATGGTGTTTGTGCGAGCTGCTGTCCATGTCCTTGGAGCAACCTGTAACGCCGGCTCTGTATTTCCTGGGGAATGAACGTGCAGTGACTGCCGCTGGGATCGCTTACGGCAATACGCTTGCTGCCTTGGCAGCCTGTGCTGGCGGAGAGGAGACTGCATCTGGTGGAACACATTAATCACATAAACATCAACACTGTTGATACAAAGATACAAAACAAACAGACTCAAAAAATTTTGCTTCTTTCTTGTTTTTGTACAGCTGATTGTTGCTCCGCATTCCACCACCAAAATCCCTGTGCAATTCTGTCCATTTACCCTGGGAAGAGGCAATCACCAGGCATCGATAACCTTCAAATGTTCACAGGTATAATACTACGTTTGCTGCCCACACCACTTGGAATTCAGATTAGATAATATTTTTAATAGGGATGTAAGTAAGGGACTCAATCTGTAAGGCAAGTTGACATTTAATGGCTGGATGCATAATGAAAGAGCAAATGCAAAAATGTTTAAAAGTTATGATTTGTTTTAACCTTAGTCTTACACAAAATTTATTCTATTTACAGTATTAAAATGTGGCATGATGGCCTAGGAGCTAGAATACGTAATGAATAATTTTGGCTTTTTTGGTAATTAGTTCTGCTGTTTTTAACACCGGAAGAGTGGCACTTCTTGGCATTGTCACCTCTGAAATTAAATTTCTGGATGATTTTCCCAACCCCAAACAAAATTAAATGGTTTAATTTTTTATCTGATCTGAATTTTTAAGGTCATGCTCTTGAAAATCTTCCTTTCAGTTTGTTTGAAAATGGTTTTTACTTTGAGCATCTTAGAATTGTTGAAATTTTATTTTCTGTGAATTTTCCTAATTTTAAATTTTTTACTTGTTTGTAAAAAAAGAAACATGAATCATCAACATGACCTACTAGCTGATTAAAAATTACAACTAGAAGCAAAAAGAAAAACTGATAATGTGATGTAAATGATAATATTTCATCACATGAGCTGTGGTTGAATGAAGCATTTGCTTTCTGTGCAACTTCCTCTCTGTATTCTTTTTGGACTTTCAGATATCCTAAAAGACTGCTGACCTGTAAATCACTCCTGTTAAGTGCTACCAGGAGTTTTCAGTAGTGTTTCAAATAATACTGCAAAAGCAAATATCCTTTTATATGAAGAAAACAAATAGCGAAGGAAGTGATGTAGCAATTTTTTTCCTGATGAAGTATGTTGAACAGACAGGTTATTTGTAGGTGGTGTTAGCACAGCATTTATTTTCAGGACCTCTCTTCTTAAATATTTATTAAGGATAAAAACAAGGAGACAGCAATTCTCATGTGAATAGTACATATCCAAGGCCAATTCAAGAGGACAGAATGTCCTTATCTTGTCTGGATCCTAATGGTACACAGAAATCTTATCTGTATTTTAAAAAAGAAAAAAGAAATTCTTCACCAAATACAGAAGCAATGAAACAATGCAAGAATTCATTTAAACCTTTCAGGAGCCAATTGAGCCCTGCCACCTGAGTCGTGCCATCCAGTGCATCTCCTTTCAAGTAATGGCAAATCTCCAAGTTGAACTTTAGTCTGTATTCCATCCTTCTAGCTGCTTGGTCCAGACCCCTTTAACCTTCTCAGTGTATTGGTATAACCTTTGTAATTTCTTAGTGCTCTTTTTATGCCTGAATCTTTTGAATTGTGTAAATTTTCATTCATTTTCACTGCTAAAGTCCTTACTAAATTAATCCCAGACTATTTGAGTTTGTTAATTGTTATACTGATAGCTGACAGTGAGTATTTGCACAGATATAACTGCCCTTTTTAATGAAGGCTTGAAGAATGTTTCTCATCAGTGGTGGATGCCTCAAATGACTTTTAATGTAAACCCCTCCCTTCGACATTGATTTCCCTCCCTTGATTTCTCTGATTGAATATATCTGAATGGACACTTAAGCCATCTGATAGCTGAATAGCTGACTAATCTAAAATCAGTTAATGACAGTACTTCTAGGATAAACCTTAACTATTTCTGATTGTGCTGCTTTGCTGAACTAAGAGAAACTGCTCTGTGCTATTATCTGCTTCATTTGTTTCTGGCTTGAAGTTGTATGAAGAGCTCTTCACAAAGTGAATCTGAGTTTAGCTCTAATCATTGTGAAAATCTGAAATTAAGTTTGTTGGGACAGCACAGCTGAAGGATCAGCTTGAACATAACCCATGCCCAGAGATCTAACATACCTGTTTTATCCTATTCTTTTACCACATTGCCAGCATCCAGGTATAATGTAGAGCATTTAACAATAGTAAGTAATATTAGAGAGAAACTGAGCCCAATATTAGATGCTATCTTGTATTATTTGCTTTAGGATTCTGGTTTTTTTAAAATCTTTTTTCCTCTTCATTTCTTGCACTGAGCATACATGATCTTGAGCTCCATCACAAAGTGGGTCAGTGAGGAACAGTGGCTGCAGGTCAGGCAAGTCAGACCTGTCCTATAATCTGTATAATTTTTTTTGGTGGCTTTTTTTTATTTTCCAGACTGACCACTAATTTTGTTTGGCTCTTTCTTTAGCTGCTCAGTTTGACAAAATTTCAGTGTGTTGTTTTAAAGGTGCTCAGCACTTGAAGCAATCAAGTTCAAAATGTCTGTGCTTGTTAACCACAAAAAAAAAAATCAGAGGAAGCTACAACATTTAATATTTGTAGACCATGAGCCTGAGCCTTCAGCAATAAAGCTCAAACTTGATCTTTACAGCTCACCTGCACAAAATACGAACAAGTGCACTCCTCCCACCCCTGCACTGTACCTCAATGTAAAATCACTTGCTATGAACTAGGAGGTCCACACACATTTACAGTGGGCCTGGAAAGCATCGTTAGACTAATATTGCCTCATAGCTACTGTATGAAGAGTTTTGCAAAAATTTTGTTTGTTTGTTTCTGTGTTTGTAAGCATGCACAAAGTATTACATAGAACACTAGAAGAAAGAAGTAGGCAAAATGCATTAAAATGTTCAGATCTGACTTGTCAATTGTAAATAATGACACATGTTTCGTCTGCAGCTTAAAGAGTGGATATTTTACCTTTCGGGGACTGGTCTTCCTCCTCAGCTGATGGAACCAACCAGCATAAGTGCATGCATTGGCCAGTATTCTTTTGCCATGATATCCTTCAAAAATCCAACTCTTGAAAATGTGGTGGTAGACATCGTGCTGACAGGTACGGGGGTTTGGATGTTTTGGGGGTGGGGGGAGGAACTTCAGCTCCTTCGGTTGTGTTAAAGGTGTGAGAGGGATGTGATTACATTTGCCTCATTCCATTTCGTGGTAACAGAAATATTGTATATCATTCACATCCACCATGAAAAGCTCTGTAGACTGTGCTGTGGGAGCTAAGAAGTAACACAAACCTTAAACAACTGCTCACAGTAGACCCCTTAGGTCGTACAGCCTCATGTACAGATGCAGCTGGTGGTTGGCTGTGGACTGCACTGTAGCATTTAGGCAGTAGGAGACTCCTGAGGTGTGTTTTGGGAGCTGTACGTCTAAGCCAAATAGCTAATAATTTGTTTTAGTTTTGTTCCTCAGTTATTTTCCAAAATATTTTATGTTGTTTTGTCAGATCTAGATAGCTAAAGGAGGGCAAAAGGGCAAAACATTTGAGTTTTTTTCTGATTTACCTTCCAAGCAAGAATATTTCAGCAATATTTTCAAACATACTTTAAAAAATAATATAGGATCCAGAATTATCAAAGATCGCCAAGTCACCACTAATATGTTTAGTCCAAATAATCCACTTAATACTAATTACTGCTAACTGATATACACAAATCTTCTCATATCTACCTTATATTTCTTCACAGTAAATTATCAGAGTCATCAACATCCTCGGTTCTTCACTGGGAAGGAACTGTTGATAAAATGCCAGTTCCTTCCTTCTCAGTCTTGGATATGCTTGGTGTTGTTTTTATATGTTTCCAAAAGAGTCTCTTGCTACACTTGCTTTCTTATTGGTCCCCAGGTTTAGTTCCACAATGACCTCTTCATTTTGTTAGGCCTTTACCATATATTTTGTGATTTCTTTAGGGTAATACAACAAAATTATACACCAGTAAACTGAAGCTGAAAAACAAATAAGGCAACAGTTGGCGCTTTGGCTGTGTCCTATTACAGCTACAATAGCTCAAGTCCAAACAAGGTGTGACAAGTCCCTGATGCTTTGCACTGTTGACTTGATATAAATCCCCATGGCCTGTTGCTAGCAGTGGCAATAACGTATTCCCATCTAGATGAGGTGGAAGGAAAAAGAGTTAACAAAAGGCGAATATAAAAGTACCATGAGCATACTTAGCAAAAAGATCACGAAGGCCAAAGCCCATCAGGTATGAAGACTAACAGGGAACATACAGGCTCACATGAAGGGGTTCTAAAGGTACGCTAGTTGCATAAGGAAGCTTAGGGAAAATGCAGATAGGTCCATTGATGGATGGGGGGGAATCAACGAGTTACAGACAATGCCGAAAAGGCTGAAGTGCTCAATGCTTTTTTTTGCCTTAGTCTGACTTGGTTTGCAAGGGCGATGGGCAGCTCATAGGGGAGCAACTGGCTGTGGACTTCTTAGAGCAGCTGGATGCATTCAGATCCACATGTCCAGATGAAATTCACAGAGTGATAAAAGAGTTGGCCAGCATGGCTCTGGCTGTGGTTCTCTGTGAAAATTCATGCTGATCAGGAGATGTTTCTGTTGACTAGGAAAAGGTTATGTTATTTCCTTCTTTTAGAAATGATAGAAGGAAGATTGAGGGAGTGGTAGGTTGATCAGCTACACCTCAGCCTCTGCTGGGATCACCGGACACATCCTTTTGTGGTCTGTGTAGCACATGAATTGCACATCCTCTTGTAGTCCATTTCCAAGCTCACGAAGGTCAAGAAGGTAATCAGGAGTAGTCAAATAGATTTGTTCAGTGCAAATCATGATTGACTAACATGATTGCCTTCTATATGTAAATGAGTGATTATGTGAATGAAGGAGGAGCAGTGGATGTAACATACCATGATTTACTAAGACTTTTGTCACTGTTTCCCATAGCATTTTTGTTTGGAAGCTAAGGAAGTCTAGGCTTGATGAGCAGACTGCTGAGTAGGTTGAAAACTTGGCTGAACTATTGGTCTCAAATGATAGCAATCAACATCTTGACAGTCAGCTGAGTGTAGTACCCCAGGGGTCAGCACTGGGGCCCATATTATTCAAGACCTTTATTAATAACGTGGATGATGACAGAGTGCGCAATGTAAATTAGGGGAAGCGGCTGACATGATGAATGGTGGAGCTTCAGTCCGGAGGTACCTTGATAAATTGTTGGTATACCTCTTTTTTTGAATTACTCTTGTTTGTCAGCTCATCATCCCTGAAGCATCTGAACATACAGTAAACTTTTACATTGTTAGTAATGCAATTTTCCTTCTGAAATGTTAAACCTTTGTATTTTCCCCGCTCATTCCATCTACCCTTTGGGTTTATCTTAGCTCAGACACTTACAGAAGCACTGTGCAACCCACCCTATTTGACTGGGAGGTAACTGATTGTATAATCTCTTGAAGTGTAGGTGTGTATTACGTGTGTGGTATGAAGATTCCCATTGCACCTCATGGAGTGCAGCATGCTTTATTCTAGTGGAAAGTGCAAACTGGTATTCTGATTTGTGCAACAACAAGAGCAATTATGAGAAGCAAACTTCTTGGCTTGTTGAGCATAAATCTAGTGCTGGATAGCATGGCTTAGTACTCTAATACTACTAAGTATTATTTGTAAAAAAGCTAACCTAATGTACTATTCACAAAATAATAGAAAAGAGCAATCAAACTTATCCACAATGCAATTTCATCAGAAATTATTTGTAGACCTTAAATATTGGTACTAAAACCTAGTAAACTGTGATGTTCTGAGAAACTTTAGCAGAACCTGCATTGTTTAAGTATTTTAGTGAAAACATAGTAATCTTTGTAACTATAGAGCACTAACTTGTCCCAGGGATATTTTCAATAATAGAGACAGTGCAGAGGCAACTGACTTAGTGAAAGACTGATATTGGTTTTTATTATGTAACTGAACTAAATACTCAAAAGCAAATCTGCTATTAACAGTTACTTTTCATTCAGGCAAAATACATTGGACATGAGTATTATTGCATATATTTAAGTCAGTGTTAGAATGAAGTAATACAAATGTGAAAAAACATGTTATTTTCAAATCAGTTTTGAATGTGAGTAATCAGTTTAGAATAAAAGTGCTAACATCAATTTGTACTGATTTTTGGCAGAATTCAAACCGTGATGTTAGCTAAAATAAAAAAAAAAATGTGCAATATATAAATGCACTTCTGAACTGATAAATGCATTTTTGAAACATCATGAAGCATAACCTAGTGCTTTTAATTTTATACAGTGAAATTATTTTTCAGAGGTAAAAAAAAAAAACCAAAAACATTTCCAGAGATTAGGTAGCTAGTTCTGTGAAAATTACTTTTTAACTGAATATGTAGACAAATATATATATAAAAAAAATAACTGGTATTTTCAAATTTGGAAAACTCTTCTAGTAGGTCAAATTTGAAGTATTGAGCTTGTTTGCATCATGGACAAAAAAATAGCAAATAATTCCTTCAGAATAATTAGCGCTATAGGGAGAGCTTTCACAATAGTCTTGTTCATGCCAATGCAGTATCTCAGGTCAAGAATGACAGCAATATAGTTGCTTTATTGACATACTAAAATGGGCATGTAGGGTTTTCTTATGCATTTATCTTTTAATACTTGGAAAAGGCCCTTGAATTCTTTAAGTATTTCCCTATAGATTGCAAATTTCATTTTAAACCTCTAAGCTGGTTTCCAAAACTTGAAACTTTGCTCTTGAGGTGAAGTAATTTTGAGGCTACTTCTCTTCTCACAAGAAGCAAGAAGTTTGATATTTCCAGGAGAGCTTTTCATTGCCTTCCTGAACGTCTTTGCTCTTTGTTCTACTCCTTAAAGCTATTTTAACTTTGCTCTGTAACCCCAAATGACAGTCTTCCCCTGGCTGTTTGATGCATTCCTGTGTATCATATCTTCCTGTCAGCAGTTCATCATTTGGTGCTACTACCCTTTAATATGACATATTATTCAGACACAGTCTATCTATTCGGCACAGATTCTTGGAGTTAACTGCTAGATATATTTCCCACAATGCATTTCCCGCAAGTGTCAATTCTTTTAGCAAGACACCTTCGGCTGCTTGAACAACTCCAAAACCTGTTTATAAAATTGGACTTCAAACCAGTTTTTCCCATCTCGTTTTTCATTTATCCACAACATTGACAGTAATCAGTGAAAACAAACAAAATAATGTCTAAATCCTCTGTCTCTATGAAGTAATCTGTTAGTTGATCTGGTAACTTGTCATCAAGAAAGCAATTCTTGTCTGCAACTGTTGCAGTACTGCTGGTCCTGAACCTGTTTCTGTCAAGCTTTCTCTTAGATGTTTCATATCACCATGGGCTTTTTTTAATCTAGAAAACAGTTTCTTTTGTAATTTCTAGATGTTATTTAACTGAAAACATTTTAAACCTTGGGTTTTCTTGATGGTGTTTTATTTTATTTTAATTCTATTTAAGAAGATCTCCATATCATATCTGTATTTTTTTTCATCGCAATGAGGAAAATACTGAAAGAACACTTAAGCAAAAGGGAAATAAAAAGGCCCATGCACTTCCATTTGAGAATGTTGGTGTTTTTAAAAACCTCTGTCTATGAAGTTGTTTTATTAGGGAAATTGTTCAATCAATCTTGACTTCTAAATGAGTTTCCCTCTATGATTTTTTTTAATTCTTTTTTTTTTTTTTTTTTTTAGATCAGGAGCAGTCTAGTTGTCATTTCAATGCATCAGTCCTATCCAAGTCCACCAGTGAGGAATCTGTTTTCCGTCTTCTGCTTAAACAGCCACGAGGTATGTAATTAATTACTTTCTTTGTCTATCCAGCTGTTGAGTTCCACAAAGCATTGAAGGAGTGTTTGAGATATATGTCTAACTTTGCTGAAAGTGGACAGAAGACTAAAAAAAGAAAGAAAGAAACAAAAAAACACCCCACTCTACTGGTATTGATATTAATAGCAAAATGTATGGAAAAATGAAGCAATTACATAGATCGTTTTTCCTAAATAAGAGGCTGAAAACAATTATAGAGTTCTTGAAAACATTACCTTAACATATTGTATTTTTAAATGAGGGGGTATCTGTAGGAAAAAAAAATGAACTTTTTGTGTAAGAACTTTTGGAGATGAAAGATCATGATAAAATCATCACATAAAATCACACAGCCAACCACGCAGATCAACACAGAGATCAATGCCTTTACCAGCACACCCCTAAAAACAGTCAGCGCTCACCTAAATACGAGCAGTGCAGGCAGCCTGATGTAGTTGCTGGTGTGTGGGTGATTAGGATTGAACTGTGCGGGGGTACACGCATACACCTTCAGTCTATTGATGCACTAACACACCCCCAGATCTTTTCAAAGTTAGCATAGACTTTTAAGTTTCTCCAGTACTCATGTCTGGCTCCTAGGCTCCTTATCCAGTCACTGGCTCAGACCTTGGGTCTTTCTGGATGCTGGTCTGCTCCTACTTGCTGGCTAGTTCAAAGTTCACTAGCAGAACGTACACATACATTCACACACTCAGGTCCTAAATACGTGTGTGTCTGCTGATCTCTCGGATACTAGCACAGATTTAAGTCTGTCCTGTATAAGTGCTCAGTCTGTAGACCCTTTACCTGGTCACTGGTCATGACCATGGGTCTTTCTGGATGCTGGCTTCCTGCTACTTGCTGGCTCGTCTGACTTGATATTAGGTAGCGGCTGACAGCCAAGCACCCACACAAAACACTGCCCTCTCCAATGACTGGTCTTAGACTTAGTCTCTCCAGTAGCGGGCACTCAGGCCTCATCCTGCTTGCTGGCTAGTGCAGTTCGAACTTTGCTAGTGGCCAGCTCGAGTAGAGGATCAGGATAGGGAGTGTACTTATGCAGAAGATAGACATGGGATTTAATAAGATTATAGGATACTGATCGAGCCTGAGGCATTGTCAGACAGCTTTACTGGCCGGCACCAACTTTCACGACTGGCATCTTTTATCCTCTTTTGCCTTTTTTCCCTGTGCTTGTTCCTTCCTCATCCACTTTGGTCTTTCTCTTTTTCCCTCCTGTGTTCTCTCCCCTAAACATCCCATAATAAGTTTTGTACACACTTAAATAATATATTTGGTTCTGTGGTAGGGTATGTGATTAATTGAAACAATAGCTGCTGACAATTGCATTCAGAAGTCACACAAATTATTCATGATAAAAAAAATTGGTTAGTTCAGTTCTGACTGATGGATCAAGTTCTTGATTCAGTAGCATAGTTGAGTATGTTTAATTTCAGGTGTGTAAGATAATCCCTAAATAGTAAAGAATTTAAATTTAAACATCTGCTTCAGTTGCACTGAAGTTACAGGAAATGTAAATGTGTATGTTAAGCATGTATTCTAATTGCTGTGTTGTGAATTGGGGTGGGATTATTTGTGTGTTTAATTATTTTGATAAATACTTTAGTATGCCAAGATCTATATGTTCACCTCAAAATTATATATTTTTTTCTTGTTCACAATATATAATCTGGATCAATAATACTGTAGCTCCAGTTCTTGACAAATGGGATCTTTAAAACTATTCTCTGTAGGGGAGGAATAATTTAATTAAAATGAACATCATATCCTTAGTACTCCGCTGCTTCAATTCTCTTCCCTAGATATTTTGTCACACTATTACTAAGATTAACAAATTATTCAAAATATTTTTTTTATGGGGGGATAATAAATTATTCATATTCTCATTAAAAATTGATACCTTTCAATTACCAGAGGGAACTGAACTCCCTGATTTACTTTTCTGTCACAAAGCCTGAATGATTAGGCAGGGCGTATTTTGGTTTGATAAAGCCACTGGGATTGTACCTGCCTGAGTGTATTTTCAGAAAGAAAGGATATCACTAGTACCACTTTCCTCTTCACATACATCTCAGTAAAAATGGATTTATCTTTCTCTTCTGTATTTTGTAATGCATACAGGACCTTATTTTCAAGTTTCACAATATTCATGCTGAAACTCTTCCTGTTTACATGAAGATCAGGTTGATGCCTTCAATCATCAACATTAGTAACGATCTTGCATCTTACAATGATATTTAGATTTAAGCAATATTTATTTCTATAAATGCATCACTGATACCAAGCTAAAAACCCCCACCCAAACCCCAAACTAACCCATGAAAAAAAGAACGTGGGCCCTGCTGCTGTGTTTGCCATGTGTGAAAGAGGTGGACGTGCTTTAAACTGTAACTCAGTCTTTGCCTCTATTATAGTTTGATAGATGTGTAGCCATGTGCCACATTAACTGATCCAACATGTCCCAGATCTTTGCAGTAGAGTTAAAATATTTGTGAGCATATATCTAAACTGATGTGTCCTTATGTGGCATAATGACTGAGTAGCAGAGATGCACATAAATAGCATGTGAGACCACGCTGACAATAGGAGATGATATTGTGCAGACATGAGAATTTTCAGAGTTCAAAAAATAAATTATTTTGTAGTTTGAGACCTATGGACCTAAGACAAATACAGTATGTGTGGGTTTTCTCAGAAAGCCTTACTTGTCAAAAAAAGAACAAGTTGGGGTGAATTACCCATTTGACCATAAAAATCCAAAATGTCTCTGAAGAAGAAAGGCACTTGACAGCTCAACATAGTCTCTTGCTAGAGGATATTGCTGACGGTTTTTTCCTTACTTCCGCTAGGAACAAATTACTGTTCTGTGATAGTCTTGATAAACTCTGGAGCAGGTAACAATCAGAATATAAAATGTATTCTTTAAATTGTCATGCTGGACATACAAATGCTAGCCTCTGTATGAGGCCACTACAGTTAAATCAGTGTTCACTCCTAAAACTAGAATGAAATCCAACAGCAATGACATCCAGGCCACTATCTGACTTCATTTTCTTGTGGACCAAAGAAGTAATCAAAATGACTTGCTAATAAATGTAAAAGAAATGAAGGCTCTTTGTCTTCTCTGAGGGATTTTCTTTTCCTACGTAAGGTTTTATAAATCAAGTCCTGAAACCTTGTTTTCAGAGAGCATGATTTTTCTTTTTTCTTTTTTCATTTTCATTATGCCATAGGAAACACCTTGAACTCATAGCTAGCATTAGGAAGAGAAGACTGCTTGTTTTAAGTACCAAGTCATCTATTGCTGTTGTTGTTAATGCATCATATACTATTTCTGTGGCAAGTCCACAATATATCTAAAACCAAATAAGCAAACAGAACTGTTTTGCAGCTGATATTACTTTATATGTGTAGCATATAAAACACAGTAGAACAAAGGTTTTGAAATGTTTATTTTGCTGTCTGAGAGAAAGAAACTCCTCTAAATTGTGAAATGAAACTTGTGTGGAGAGAAGTAACTTGAGGGAGACAGAGGTCTCAAGCCTTGAGGATATTCTCTGAAGATATCAGCTCCTAGCCAAAACCAAAATACTTCAGTTACATTGCAGCAATGATATTCTGGCTAACCTTTGAATATTTTACCTATAAGGACAAGGACAAATAAATTTGATCGGCAAAGCTGTGAGTAGGAGAAAAATTTTGGTTAAGGGGACAGCTTTTAGAATAGTTCATGTAAAGACTGAACCTCCAGGTCTAAAAAAAACTTTGTTCTGCCTAAGGATTTTGAGTGAAATGCAAGTAATCCAGAATTGTCTTTTGTATTTTATTTGCTCTTTTGATTTGTAGGTAGAAGCTTGACCATATATTTTAATTTAAGCCTGATTTCTTTAATTTTCAGGTTGAATCATAGGTGTAACTAATTTTTTCAGAATGTTTAAATCTAGAGAATATCTGCTACAAGTTTCATGTTCTGCCTAAGGATTTTGAGTGAAATGCAAGTAATCCAGAATTGTCTTTTGTATTTTATTTGCTCTTTTGATTTGTAGGTAGAAGCTTGACCATATATTTTAATTTAAGCCTGATTTCTTTAATTTTCAGGTTGAATCATAGGTGTAACTAATTTTTTCAGAATGTTTAAATCTAGAGAATATCTGCTACAAGTTTCAGGGGTTAATAGAGCCTGACCATATATTTTAATTTAAGCTTGATTTCTTTAATTTTCAGGTTGAATGATAGGGGTAACTAATTTTTTCAGAATGTTTGAATCTAGAGAATATCTGCTACAAGTTTCAGGGGTTAATACTGAGGCTGGCACTGCCACATGATGGGTTTTAGGATGTTGCACCCAAAAAACAGTGGGCAAAAGGGTACATAAGTGGAGCAAAAATTTCTTGTTTGTCTAATTTGACAGGCTAATAAAAGTTATTGTTAGTCCAGTTACTACTGGACAACTATAATACAGAAAAGCCTTTGTTAACATAGTTAAAATTGTTACACAGAAAAACTTTCCTATTATGTACCTTTTTTTCTGATGTGATGCTCATCCTTCTGGTGTCCCTCTGGGTCTTAAGCTTGACAGCGTCTGTCCTTCCCAGGTACAGAGGTTGGATGGTGGTGTCAGGGAGCTGTCAATGCCCCAACTTCTTTGCTTGGAGGGCCAGTAAAATGTTTGTTCCTCAACAGTTTTGGGATCTGGCTGGATTTATTTTTATGCATTATCTTAACACGGTCTGCATAAGTGAGCTTTCTCTTTACTGGTTCTCAATTATTCAATTTTCTATTCTCTGCTTTATCTAAACTGGTTTAACAAGATTGTATTCCTGTAGTGACCATTGTGATTTGTGTTTACAGTTTTAGACGTCTGGTACGATCCTGTGTTTACACTCTTGCAAACCATTTTTTATTCTAGTATCATAGATAATTCAGTCTGCACAGATGTTTACTCGTATCTCTATAAACTCAAAATGTCCTAAACCAAACCTGACTGCTAAACAATTGCTATCATAAATAAAAGAAGCTAAAATCAACTTATGCCAAGACAAAGGTCAATCAAATCCATAGATCTGCCTTGTAAGCCCACTAAAAAGCCTTTTAATAGTAATGGAAAAAAAACCCCCATATTTACTGAGCTACAGAAGTGTTCCCTCCAGTAGAAATAATATTCCTACTACAGGAAGTATTTAAGCCCACTGAAAAGCCTTTTAATAGTAATGGAAAAAAACCCATATTTACTGAGCTACAGAAGTGTTCCCTCCAGTAGAAATAATATTTCTACTACAGGAAGTATTTAGCTATGAAATACATGTAGCATATGGTGGGTTCTGTAATTCACAGGCCTACTGTTTTATGACACAAATCAAATTAATGAACAAAAGTTACTTTTCAAGAGGAATTCTTCTTACCAACTTTGTCTATTTTCTTCAGTACTAAGAAACCGAAAAACCGGTGTAGTGCTCAATTCTGCCTTACTGCAGAAACCCGTAAACCTCGAATGATGAAGAGTATAAATATTAAGACTATAAAAATGCATAACTCAGGAAATATATATATGTGACTCACGGAAGAGAATAATAGCTAAACTGGCTGTTTCAAAAGTTTATAAGCTATGTCAATGAAAACTTTGGAAAAGGCAAAAGTGCTGAGTAATCATTCTATCCCATTCACTTACAAGAGTCAGTTGGAGACATATATATATATATGTCTCTAGTTACTGTCTGCTGTATGAAGTGTGATGTGTCTCCTGGAAACCTGTAACAAGCAGTACAATTTTTGGTTGTATATAAAAAGTAGAAGGATGTAACAGCTCCAGTGTCATTACTGATTTCACAACACTTTGCGGATTTTGATTAAAATCTGCTGTAGCTTCAGAACTTGACTGTACTTTCAGAGATCAGACTAAGAGATATGTATACCCAAGAAAAGTTTAAAATGGAACTAAAAATATATCTGTCAAAAATAATCAGATATTTGACATATGTCAAAAATTCAATTACGCCTGAACTGAAGCAATTACAGTTTCCTTTCAGCCATGGTCTCAAGACATTTTTGTGTGTGTTTGGATCTAGAAAAAGATTAACAAAAGGGGAAGCTGTCATACTCTTAATTTACTTGCTAGTACTTTATCTTAGGATAACATGAACTTTCTTTAAGAGAGAAAGGATGAAGTTTGAGTTTTTGTGACTGGGCACTAAAAAGAAAGTCACACTTGTTTACAAAGCATCTGAAATTTCTTGTGTGGCTCTTGCATTTTCAAAATATTTGTGTGGTTATTTTCTAGTTTTTGTCAAGGTTTTAGGCAGGTTGTTAAGTGCTGGTAGACTGTTTTGTTGTTTACAGAACACAGTTAATTCACTGTAGTAGAGGGGCAGAGAGGTTGAGTTAGGCCATAGTTTTCCTTTTACCACAGTAGGGCAGAACATGTAAGATCCTATTTCTAAAAAATATGACTATCTATCCCTCCACTCACCTCAGCAATCCCTCTCCATCCATACTGTGTTTCTGTTTTTTCTTCTATATAATTATTTATAAATTACTCTCTCTTGGGAATATCAGAATTATATTTAAATGTGTGCAGCAATAAAATGAAGACTTAGTTAAGAAAGGACCATTGGACCTAATGTAACTGAGTTTTTACTTATCTGTTTTTTAATGTGTCACAAATAGAAGCATTCACAGAAAAGGTGTATTGATACATCTTTTACAGTGCTGATGTAGAAGAGATTTTGCATTTTTCCCTTTGACTTTGCAGTATGTCTCCTCTTTCTGTGATCTAGGATCTAGGACATTACTGTGCTGCAGACCTTTAGATTTTGGATGTCTGTATGATCTCAAAAAAATTATCAACATAAAGTTGTTATCAGGGAAATAAGGATGATAAACAATGTTCAAATGTATAAAATAGTCAAAGGAAGATGGGGTAGATCTACTGTGTATCAGATTATTGGATGCAAAAAAAATAGATGTGGAAGGAAAAAGCAAGAAAAACTGCCAGTCCACCATAAAGTTTTAGAAAAAGTGTTGGACCATAGGATAATTAGAAAACTTTTACTACTCTCATTCCTGATTATGCTTCTTCACTTCTTACTCTTACCTGTTTGGCATTCCCTCTGCCAAAGGTCTTTGACAGAGTGCAGTCTGGTCTCCTCCACTCATTCTGCTCTCTGCCATAGCATCATTTTGCCAGTTACTGTCTATGAGTGTTACCCTTTTGCTGGGTGTTTTGTTTGTTTGTTTTTCCAGTCCTATTGCTCACTATTCCCTGTTTTTACAGTAATTTTCCTTCTCTGACATGTGTCTTATGTGTTGCTCTGTACTGCTCTTGAACCTTGCTTTCTTACTGTTCTCGTCTCCTACTGTTCAGATGTGTCTTTTCTAACGTGCTGGCCGAGTGGATTTCTGTGAAGTGAACACAAAATCCATCATAGCACCTCTGAAGGGAAATTGCAAAGACAAATGAAGAAGATAACAGCAGAGATGGAAAACATAATTGGATGTGGCATGTATATGAATGTCAGGCAAATTTTGGGGGGGATTTAACAGGTCTGTAACACCTACCCAAAGTCAAAGTTGGAGGTAGCAGAGTTTCAGAGATCAGAGGCATGTTTGGTGATAAACCAGTTTAGGAGGTTATGTAATTTCTGTATCACTGCAAAACATTCTTACACCTGATTTGATAATCAGATGTGATATAGAAGTGAGGGAGACTTTGTTCTGAAATATATTTAAGTGATAATCTTATACAGGGGTTTAAAAAAGTCATTGTCTGTTTATCCTCAATAAGAGAGTGTGATCTTCATGATATCTGTTACATGTATTTTTTAAAGTTCTGTCAGAGTTAAAGATCTTAAGTGTAATTTCTCTTGTTTTGATTATCACCAAAGAAGTGAATTACTGTACTTAGAAATATTTTTTTCCCTCAGTATGCTTAACCCTTGGAAGCTTACTTGTTACTGCACTTCAAACATAAATAAACGTGATGGGTATTTCTGACAAAAATAATGGTTTTGATTTTGGCTGCAACTGCATTATGGGCTATTAGTTAAAGAAGGATGATTTCATAAATGAAAAGTAGGCTTTATGCTTGGCCTTTTAGACATGCTTTGTTTAAAAACAGAATAAATTGCATTAAATGAAACAATGTATTTAATTACTGAGCCCTGTTCTCAATCCATTTATTTTAATCTAAATAGCAAATGTTTAACTTGTATCCATTATTTTGTACCAGAAAGAAATTCTCTGAATGAAATCTCTTAATAAAATAAGCCAGAAAGACTCTGCCAGAAGTATACAGAATTGTATTAACACAAGATTGATAAAATGGCAAACAAATCTTATAAGCATGCTGTATCTAATACATTTTATTGTGTGCTTACGATAGTGATGATGTGAAGCCTTTCGGATAAAGACTCAAGCATTCATTTCTTTACTTGTGTAATCTATTTCTTAAAGCAACTTCTCAAGTTTTAACCAGTCATTTGTGAAATTGTTTATTAGCATCTGAGCTGCATATTCATGACTTCACTTTTTCAACTAAGGAACTCAGCAACTCAGGGGGGATCTTATTAATGTATACAAAAACCTGAAGGGAGAGTGCAAAAAGGACAGAGCCATGCTCTTTTGAGTGGTGCCCAGTGACAGAAGACACAGGAATTTCCATCTGAGCATAAGGGAATACTGTGGTTTTTACTGTGAGGGTGACCGAGTGCTGGAACAGGTTGCCCTGAGAAGTTGTGGAGTCTCCATCCTTGGAGATATTCAAAAGCCTTCTTGGACATGGTCCTTGGCAACCAGCTCTAGGTGACTCCGCTTGAGCAGAGGCGTTGGACCACATGTCTGCCAGAGGTCCCTTCCAACTTCAACCATTCTGCGATTTTTGTGAAGCTTTCAAAGGCAGGGGAAAGGGCATCTCTAACTTTTGGTGGAAGAATCCCTAATTCAGGAAGCAGAGTCCTTCCAGAAATACAATCATTGTGGACCATCTGTGAAAGGAATCTCTCTTGCATCCCGCCTACCTAAATAAACTGTACTGAGGGAAGAAAAATGGTGACGTAAACATTAAAAAGCAGGATGAGATTAATTTAACCTTTAGCATTTTGCATCCTGTGTTACTATCACTGTTACTTAGTGGTCTGTAGGACAGTGAAAGAGAAGTAAGGTGTTATCAAAATCTGGCCCAAAGCTTTTTACCAGATGTGATACAGCTCTATTCCAAAAAGAGCCTCACTATGGATTTCTTATGAGGAATTTTCAGATACTCACTGCAGTATAAATACTTACATGAAGATAAGGGATCAGCCACTGGTATTAGTTCTTGGTATCCCCAGCAGAGTACTTGAGGTCCACAGGCAACTTGGTTGGTAAGGGCGATTTGTATTACAGTTGTCCACATAGGTGCTGTCTGTTGTGCCAACAGTTGCTGGCTCACATTCTCTAAATGGGAAGGAGAAAAGAGAAGCATGAAGCAATGTGTGATTTTTGTAGTTAGGCCTATTTCATCTATCTTATTAACCAGGTAAAATCATAAGGAAATGAATTTGTACTAGCAGCTAATGATCAGTTGGTTAGTTGACAGCAGCAGGCAAGCCTAGTGATACAAAAATTACTGTCATTATGAACAGCTTCTACTAAGAAGATTTTTTTTATTAAAAATGTGAATACCTTGTGTTTCAACAGCGATACTATAAAATTTGTCTTTTCCTGATCTTTAATAACCAGTTTTCTGCCAGAATGACCCAGAATGCTATCATACAGGTTCTCTATCAAAATTTATTGAAAAACCAAGGCACTATGTTCTGTAACAGGCATAATTAAGCTATCGTTCAAACAGTATATGCGATGCATGTGTAGTATAACTAGGTACTAGTTTACAGTCTGTTCTATTTGTCATATGTTAAAGAGTCGCAAATGAAACTTATGGATGTGCCATAATGGTGTTAAAAAGTGCTTACATACTGTTGTTGATTACACTATTTTGGTATGCATGTATTTTGATTCAAGGCAATCTAATTGCAAATGTATCCTGAAAAATACACTTCTAATTTAAAGATATTACAGGCCTCTGCCTTAACTGCAGCAGAATAGGCCCAAAGTGGGCAAATCACTGTGAAGAGCTGCCTCTTTTCTCACAGAGGCAGAATAGTGCATCAGTCCTGTAGCTGACTTCTGTTCCAGAGGGATGGATCCTAGTTCAGATGTTTTCAGATGTAAAGGTAACCAGTCTGGACAGGGCAATTTATTAATTTAAATATGCTGTTAATCTACCCAAGCTGTTCGTGTTGAAGGAATAAATTATAGCAACAACAGACTGTGAGGTAGCAACAGAACCATAGAATCGTTTATGTTGGAAAGGACCTTTAAGATCATCGAGTCCAACTGTAAATAGAAGTTGCAATGTCCAGTAAACTTTATAATTAAATGCTAGCAAAGGATTGGTGCAGATGGGGAGGTCTGACTTTTGTTCTGTGTTTTGGAGAGCTATCTTTCAAACCCTTCTCTCCCACCCTGCTGTGACTTACTTGACCTTTTTTGCTTCTGGCCATTCCTGTCTGCCATCATTTTACTCTGTCTCCCTACAACTTCATTTCCAAACTTCCATGCATCCACCTCTTTTATTTTGTCCTTTCCAAGACTGCATCACAATTTTCTTATTACCCACTCTGCTACAGCTCTCAGCATTGAGGTCTTCACCCTAAAGGCACTTAGGCTGTAGGAAGGTGAACATTTGGATCACAAGATAAAGTTTCCCTGCTGACATTTTTTTGAGAACACAGCAGCCTGTGATTATCAGAAGAAGCAATCATGGGGAGAGTGCTCCTTGTCCCATGCATACTAACTTGAGCAAATTCAATCATTCTCAGGGAATGATACGCATAGCACTGTATTAGCATGTATGCATTGTAGCAGGCATGAAAAATTATCACAAAAATGGATTAAAATCATAATGTAGAAGGAGTTACTCATAACTGAGAGGTTTTTTTCTGCAGATAGAATTAAAACTGAAACTCTAAGCCCGAGATGTCAGTTCCAGCAAATTTTAAAAATTCTTTTCAAAGCAAGGAGCTTGATAGTGAAACAACTGTATGATTTCCTTGTTCTACTTTGTGTAATTTTTCTGCAACTTTATTTCTGAAATAGGTGGAACACACCTTGAGGTAGGTGTTCTGATACTTGGCAGACTGGCACGTCATTGGAAAAAGGGCCTTAAAAATGCAATTTGTCAGGCCAACGTAGGATTTTTTTTTTAAACAGCAAAATCAATCAGATGAAAAATCGTTCAAAAAAGACATGGCTTATATAATGATAATGTAGATTCTTTCAAATATATTTCAATTATGTCTTGAACATGAACAATTGCTTTTGGATTGGTCTTTTTTTTAATGTAGTGTTACTCTCTTATGTTGCAATCCACAGATGCTCGAAAAATATGACTTGGGCCCTAGGAAATCATGGGATTGACTTACATATATTACACATGATCTTTGAATATTAAATGCAGGATGTTCACTTAATCATGCTTGTTTTGTTTTGAGCCTTCAGAGTCTCCCTGGGTCTCATTTCAAAGTTTTATCACTAAGTAGAAGTCTAAAATAACACTTTATGTGAACTCCTCTGTTCAGGACATTGAATCACAAAATACCTTATTACAGGAATACGGGCCACAAATGCTACTATAAGATGAGATTTGGCCATAGTAAGAGCAGGATAAAATGAAATTTGTTATCACAGGGAGAATGGTACACTATGATAAAATGTTAAATAGTGTATCAAAAGAGAAAAGGGAATATATGAGTAAAATTATACAAGTAATTTTCAAAACTTTCAAAATACCATAATGATCTGTTCTATCTTACAGGAATACGATTAGCTCCAAAAGAAAATTTGAACATCCCAGTGTCATTCATGCCAGACCTAATGAAAAAGTATGAGGCTGCGGTGGTAATTCATGTAATGCGGGAAAATGGTGAAAACTGGCCTTTTGAGGATTCTGCTCAATTAAATGAAGACTTAAAGAGGTAATCTATTCTAATAGGAAGAGAAAAAGTAGTTGAGGATGCTCAATCCTATCATCATTTCCCCTTTGGCTATTTGTGTGTAGCTCCCAAGGGCAATCAAGTGTCTGATTTTGAGGGCAATAGGTATCCAACATAAGCTTTTAATGTACCCCGCAAAGTGTGCAGATTTAGGGTAAAAGACTTTTATGTGTTTCAATGCCTACATTTTTTAACTCAAAATAAAGAAAATGTGAAGTACTATCTGCCAGTGCAGTTATAGATATTGAGCAAATGAAAGCTCTTAGATGCCTCTAATTTTTCAGTATATTTGGACTAAAAATGACTCTCCTGTGGATATGTTTATGTAATGCACAAACTGCATAAACTTTGTTTCAGTGTAGACATGACATAGGAGAGAGAAGATCAGGCCAAATGTTCTCATATCCTGACAGAATAATGTTTGAAGAGACTAAACTAAGTGGGTGCAAATTATTGCTGTTCTGTTTTGATTGGATTTTGTTTCATATTTTTCTTACGTATGTTTAGCATTACAGCATACAATAAAACGGAGTCTCACCTCTCCAATAACTCTTAAGTCTAGAGTACTCTGGGGAAAAAAAAAAAACTATTATAATGATAGTCTTCACTTCTTTTCCAAGCAGTGTTACTGTAGCAGAGAATGGGGGAATTCAGGGAATACTCTGGATCTATCCAGTTTATGGAATACCTGAAGCACGTCTGCAGAAATTATTTCCAGGTAGGTAAAGACTGAAAAAAATGCAAACAATAAATTTAAGAAAATTAAATAGTAATTTCTGTTCTTATCTGCTTGATCATGAGAATTTGCAGTAGTACTTTGCTATGTCTTAAAAAAAGATAAAATCACACATTAAAAGTAAGATCTCCTTTCCCAACCTACAAAGCAAATCTAGATCTATTATTTTGTTCTCATTGTGGATAAAAGGAGCCAGGAGCAGCTGAAAATCTCAAGGTTTGGGCCCTTCAGTGTCCCAGTTAATGCTGATTTAGAAAACTGAGGGTAAATCAAATGAAAGACTGACACAAGGTTGGATTTCTGCTTGCATACCAAGAACACACTTCTGGAGAGTTTACAGGGTACAAAATATTGGAGTAGATGTCCACGGTTTCTCTCAGCCTTGAATTTCATTCCTTACTCAAAACCAGAATAGAGAGTAGTGTGAATAGCAGTAAGTTTTCCACTTGCTCCTGAGAAGTAAACTTTCATTAACTGATGACTGACATTCATAGGGTTTTTGTTGTTGCTTATTTTTGGGATAGTAAATGATTATAGATTTGATGCACCTATTTTTTAAAGGTGTGATGTAATCCCAGAATTGTGAAACAGAAATTGTGAACAGTCTTTTAAATCTATAACCTTGGTGAAACTACAGCTGAAGATGTAGATGAGGGACAATTTTACACCAACTTGTCTTTTGATGAGTGAATATAACACCTTTCTCCACTAAATAGACTTAGGTACAGGAATAACTTCTGAAAAACTGTAGAAATAGATATATTTACTGTCATTAATCTAATTTGCTTAAAGACCTTTTACTTGCTGACAATTGCCAATGATGTGATGTTAACTGGAGCTTTCATCTCATTAGTTTCCACTTTAATATCCTTAGGAATGAAGCAGAATATTATCATGCAATTAACTGTTGCCCAAAATGATAGTTTTAACAAGTCTCATTATCATTGAAACTATGTATATTGATGTGAATGTTTGTTGCGTTATTTAAAGCTGTTATGTAATTCACTGGTAGACTTTGAGATAAATCTCCCTTTTATTGGACTGTTGTTTTCATTAGGTATAGAAGTTATGAATTAAAACCGTTAGCATTCATAAATTGCTTAAGTGATATCACTTCTGTATATGATCAGAAACTTAAGTAATGTCAAATCTTAAGTAATTTTAAATTCCTAAATGTTTCTTTAAAACAGCAAACTAAACTGTAGAATATTTATAACTGTGTTATCCACTAGTTTATGCTCCGCAAATGTTTGCAATGCATACAAGGAGCATTACATTCATTTTGAATACATATCCTTTTTTGGCCATCACCATGTTATGTTGGGTTATTTTTTTTTCCTAAGGAAGTACTAGATCTTTCATTGAAAAATGACATGGAAAACTAAAATACCTGTTTATAAGTGTGTTTATGAAACAGATTCCACTCCTGCCTTGATTCTGAAAGCCTATGGTTTTTAGTTATAAATGGACTTTAAAAAAAAATCCCTGTGTAAGCTATGAAACCAAAGCAGGTCATTTACAAGAAACCTACTTTGTTTTTAAATCATTGTTTTTAATAACAATCAAAATAGTATTGTCATTTCTTTTAATGCAGACATTTATTAAAATTGCCTGGAGGCTACATGCTGTTATGTCAAAACCCAAAGCTGCTTTGCTAGTATATTAGGCAGTTCATCTTTTGTGTCATTCTTATTTGCATCTTAATATACTTAAACTTCTAGAAGTCACTTGGCTTAGTATCTCATGAGACCAATTAAAATGATCAGTGGTCACAACCCATGTAGTACATGTTAAGTAGATTACAACTTGGCTATCTTATAAAAGTGATTACAAACGGAAAATCATCCAGAATATTTTTTTTTTTTAATTCTTGTAGAGTTAAAGCAGCATACAATAATTTAGATTGGAAGGGACCACCAGAGGTCATCTAATCCAACATCCTGCTCAAAGCCAGGTCTAATTAGATCAGGTTGCTCAGGGACTTGTCCAGGCAAATTCCACACAGATCTCATTTTTATCCATAAGTATTACTTAGCCATTTAAGAAAAGGAAAATGTAAAATCATTTCTGGTAGTAAGATGAGCTGCAGAATAGAAAATGATGCGAGCATGACATTTGCACACAGTAATCTGAAATACTTGGTAAGCTGGTGTAATACAGACAATGTAATTTATTCTTAAATATCAGGCCATGCATCTTGGAAAAAAGATCTATTTTTAACTGTTTCAGTAATTCTCCCTCATGGAAATGCTTAGAAGAGAGCTACAGAAATTACTTAAACCCTGGTAACGGGAAAAGACCAAGGGAAAAAAAAAAAAGGTTCATTTTTTTTTTAGAGAAAGGAAATGACTTGAACTTGATGTGCAATTGTCTGTTTTCCAAAATAATGATAGTGAATCAAGCTCCAGAACTGAAAGCTGAAGCTAAATAAACATGGTATAGAAGTAAGGGTTTCATTGCTCTTTTCTAAAACACTTTACATAATTACTTACCAACATATGGTTCTAAACTATTTATCATTAAATCTTCATGTTATGTTCAGAGTTAATTTTTAAAGAATCATTGGGTATAATTCTGATGAAAATAATATTTAGACCTTAAAAATGAGAAGTATGTAATCAGCTCTTCTTTTTCATGTTGATTTCCATAACTCTAGAAAATTCTAAGTGTTTTCATTGTGAAATTGTATTTTTTCTTTCAGTTCTTGTGTCTAATTTTATCCTCTTCCTGCACCAATAATTACTGAAAGAACCATAAACAATAACTATTGAAGTAAACTTTATAAAATCTAGTGTATAAGCTAAAAGCCAACTACCTTGTAATGAAAAAGACGTATTTTAGAAGCATTAAATTAAAATCACTTAGTGAATTGAAAAAAGCCTTGTCATGTTTCAGAGAAAAATTCATGTCAGGATGCTTTATTCTAGCTTAGTTCTGTAAAAGATGAAGTTTGAACAACAGTGTTCTTAAATTAAGAAGTCAGAATAACTTAATATTCCTTCATTTAACTTTTAAATTCTTTCATTTCTTTGTTTTCCTTTCAGTCTTCCTTTCTCATTGGCATATGTCAAACTATGCCATAAGTTCTGTTTGCAAATGAATTAAAATGAAGGTACATTTCATGATTACAAAAAAGGGACAAATTTGCAAGTGCTGTTGTGAACTAACTGTAGAAACAGTTTTTTGCTTGCCTAGCAATATTTTCTACTATTTCACCTAAACAGAACAACAGAAATTGTGGGTTGGGGAAAAACTTTTAGTTGTCTTGGTCCTTATTGGAAATCTGTCATTCTTGAAGCAGATTTAACTTCTGTGTTTAATTGTTTTGCTAAAATCAAGATACCAACACTTTACAAATAATGGGTTCTCGCTCTTCTGTAGCTGTGGTATGCTGTCAAGCCAGGCAGAGGGTGGAAAGCAGAGTAGAAGTGCCGTTGACGGGTGTAGTTGCTGGTGCAACTGCTATGGCTGCTACAAGGAATTCTGCCGTGGTCAACTCAAATGAGCCAGCCGACATCCAAGAAGTTCAAGTCACTGATGGTAAGAATAAATAGCTTGGATATCATACTATTTTAGGAACATTGCAAATAAGGTAAAAGTACTTCACCTTCACCTGTTCTGTCTCTCTGTTTGTAACGGTCCTTTGTAACCTAACCTATTCATTTCAATGGCTTCAGTTTATCACATAAGCCAAACATAAGGGCCGAGTGTTTATAATTAACTTCCCTAATCTTTATTAGTTCATAGCTCATCTCACAGCCCAAAGGCTGGTCTTAGCTCCTTGCTCCTGAGTTCTTATTTTTGAGAAGGTTTCATGACAGCCAGTTTTGGGCAGGGGGTGATAGTGTTGTCCAGGTTCTGTAGGGTAGCGCAGGTATAAGGTTTTTTTATTGTTATGTGCCAGTTTCACAGCTATGCTGACCTCTGACAAAGCAGACGGACAGCTCAATTGCACTGAGTGGTTAAATAACATTTTCCAGATACGCTAATCCATAATGTACCTTGGCATACATTAAGCCATACATTAAGGGTACATACATGTACCCTTTGTTTCACCATTTACAAAACCAACCAATATATATATATTCTAGAAAATTTTATAGCAATTATCTAACATTCAAAAATTCCTGACACTCATCAGAATATACAGAAAGCTGCTGTTTTCTTTAATTTCATTAAAGTAGTTTTTTGAAACAGGGGAAGAACAACAACGTGACCAAACACATGTTAAAAGCTATTTCCCCTGCCCTAGCAGATTTTATGTAAGCCAGTGGTATGGATTCCACTAAATGCCAATTTGATGTGATGGGTCTGGATCAGGAAGCTCAGCTTTAAGAAATGGGTTCAATTAAATTGGATATGACCAAAGAAATCTTGGCAGTATAAGAAAAAAAAATGCCACTATAGGTAGAGACAAAATATTCTTATAGACTTATCTCTCATCCAGAGATTTTAATTTAATTGCTGATAAAATATAGCAGGTTAATATTGAAAGCAATAGGAAGAGGATGATAATGATGAAGATGGCCCTGTATCTTACTTAAGCCATCTCTCTGTTATCCGAATAATTGTGGCATTATTTTTGAAGGAGTGTTTGAATGATGAGAGAACTATAGCTATATAAATGAGATTAAGTGATTTTTATTTTCTTTTTACTCTGCAAGAAGCAGAAGAAAGAACAAGGAAGTGTTTGTTTTGGATTAACAGTTGGTGAAAACTGTGAGCAATGGCAAAATGAAAGTGTTGACAAGGGGATGAACCACCGGTTTGGTCACTCTGTTATGGATTATTACCTTGTTGTTAAGGGTGACAAATCCTGCTGGAAGACAGGGAACTAGTAGAAGTCAAAGAATAGGGTATCAGAGTAGAAATGAAAGCCTAGATGGATTATTTTGTCAGCTACGTAATTTTTGTTTACAACTGGCTGTTTGTTTATTTATGTGTGAAACATGGGAGAGATTCCATGCATTGTTTATTTTCTTTATTGAACTGCAATATGCACAGGCATTTTAATGAAGAACTTCAAATAGGACTTTCTTGTTAATATACAAGGTTACCACTTGTTCCATTAAAAAAAGAAAGAATTCTGCATAATTTTTTCTCTCACAAGTAACCCCTCCTACTCCCATTTCTTAATATAACTAAACATTAATAACAAATATGGAAAAAAGAGCTTGGGAATTGTGAGTAAACATAGTTTGGAACTGTTTATGTTTCTGTTTACAAGACAGTCACTCATTTCTGGTTTTTTACCATTTTATAAAATACTGAAATCTGCAAGCTTTAAGAATGAGAGTGATCATTATGTAAATTAAAATTACTTTCTAAAACCTATGCAAAATCATGTTCAGTTAAAATATTCAACACTTACAGAGAACCAGATCAATTATAAACTAATCTGGAAGTTATTTATTCAGCTTCACAAAAGTACAAAACCGATAATAATACAAACCCAGAAATTATTACATTCTTCCTGGTGTTACTTTTCAGTATGATGTACATCCAGGAAAGATGAGAAGTCTGAAAGAACTGATTTAATTGTTATATGATTGTGATTGCCAAAGTTCCAATTCTCACATTTCTTGTTCACAGAATTTCCTGTAATTTCTTTGGTTTGGTGATAAGGAAGTATTATTTCCACAGAAACAGCACCACAACACCCTTGTTTTGTAATGATATTTTGCAAAAGCTTCGGTAAACCAAACCCATAGTCAGCAGAGCTCTCCAGGATCTTAGTTGTTCTTCTGCAAGATCATAACACCTCACAATGATCTATCTGTGCTAATTTGCACTAGATTTTTTACATTATTTTCTCCTTAAGAAGGCACAGCTAATGAAAGCCCTTAAGATGCAAACTTTCTAGGTTTTCCAGAAGAACAATGGGCCGTGGAAAAAACTGGCTGGCACTCTATAGCCCGCATATATATACAGGGATGTGTACACTGGAGTTCTGCACAACACGTTGTACTAAGCTGTGCAAATTCAAAATGTGCCCTGAGGTATGTGGTCATAGTAAAATGAAGTCTCCTGTAGGATTTAGTAGTTGTGTTAAAAGACTTTTCATCCATGAAGCCTGTAAAACTTTTATATAGATTAGCAGCTTGAGATTCTTTTCCTCGTTGGAACGTTCCCTTCTGTGCACAAATTACTATTGTATACTGAATATCACAGTTTTCTTTATTACAGCTGGAGGAGACATTTGATTCAAGAAACTCAGCTGTTTATTCTTATGTCAGTGCTACTTGGCCTTTTCATAGCTGCTACAGGGAATAAGAGAAGAGGCTGCTGGTGACATCTTCACTATTTTTCTGTGTTCTGTTTCTCGGGCTTGCAGCCATCAATGGCACTGATGTCCTTAAAGACTTTTTTTTTTTTTTGAGATTGTCCCAGTGGCATTACTTAATAGTATTACATTCTTGCAATTTTCATTTGGCTGATGAACTAGAAATATCTCACCGTAATGCAGAAGTGATAGCCGGAACAATATTGCTATTACTGTTCACATCGCCTAAGTAAGTTTTCCAGATTTCATTTTGCCAGAAACTCTATGGCCTGTCATATGAAACTGGAAGATTTTGCTATGCAGTCACAAGCAAATCACTCAAGTTTTGGATAATTACTGTTTTTTCTTATTTGTCATTTTTAGTAACAAAAGAAAGAGTTGTAACTACTACCCTGCCAACTGTGTGACGTTAGAGTGCACACAGACTGATCTTCCTCTCTTGCCTCCTTTAGGTTTCTCTACAACAATGGAATTTCTGTATGAATTGCAGTATCAATCAAATGAAATTAAATCTCAGCTTGAATCTTTTGTTGGTATACATCTGGTTGAAAGAGAATGGGATGGAGAATCCAGAGTCGTAACACTGATCTTTAACGTAGTGTTTGCACCTAACAAACCAATGAGGTAAGCTCCTGTTCCTTATTACCAACAGAATACGCAATAAAATCCTGTCTGGTCACCCTTAGCTATGTAAGCACTTTCCTGCATTGTTTTCCTCATTTTATTTTCACCTCTGAGATCTATTATTTTTTATTTTCTCACTTGCTGCTTCCCAGTATGATATCTTTGGTATTAAAACTGACAGTGTTTCTTTTTAATGTCTGTGAGATGGTTCTGTTGAGTTACCACCTTAGTCTATGTGTGCATCAATCTACTTCTAAACATTGGAGTATTGAAAGACTTCCAATGAAAATTAGTTGTTCTCAAAATTCACAGAATTTTGACAAGACAAGATGGTCTGTCAGTCTTGGAAAACTTTTCCTAGACAAGCATATGTGTATATTCTTTGGCCAGATGGGATGGTTGCATTTGAAATTAGTCTCTAGTGCCCCAGTAACAATGGTCCACAGGAAAATATTATCCTCTTTTATAGCTGTGATGTAAAAAATTATGGATTTGCCTGATTTACATTAGTACATCCCACCGCTTTAAAAAGAAACTGTGAAAGAGAGGTGCTTTTGGAGAGAGGGAAGTTGCGCCTTTCTTTTGAAGCAGTCAAATGTGTATGGGGAGGAGGTTGGAAAGAAGCTTCAGTAACCTGCAGGCACACGGTAAATGCAGGGGCTCGACATTACCAGGAAGATTAGGGAGCAGTCACTGCTGAATATCATGGGTTGCATGCAAAGAGGGTATTTTTGGGATGCAGGAGGGAACTCTTATTTGCAGTAGTCCAGAAGGTTACTGAAATAAACAAAGAGCAAACCTTTAGGAAAGACTATCCGCTGCCCCCATGCAGTGTCAGTGTCAGAGAGGAGGTTGGTTTAGAAACTCTTTTTATTTCTACTTTGTCCTTTGTTATTTTTTTTTTTGGTTGGTTTGTTTTGTTTTTTTATTGTTGTGTAGTTGAGACTTACCAAGGCTTCATGTAGAGGACTCAGTGACTGCAATTAATTAGTTTCTTTATCTTCAGAATCTACAGCACCAACTTTCTTCTTAGGTGGTCTGAAGACAACAGTCTGGAATTTTTCTAAAGTACATAGACCTTCGTCAGATCTATTTGATTTTAATATGAACTGCTAACGTGTTCTGGACAAAATTCTCTTCTAACCACAGTAAATGAAAAATAATGAGTAAACCAAATTGAGTTAAATTTGTTTAACTCAACAGAGAGTAAGCAGAAGAATCAAATCTCATGGCTGTGCCAATAATTTTGCTTTCATATTATTTCCTTTCTTGTGCTTTGCTGTAAATATCAAGTCCTATTTAGTCTACATTTCAGTTTAAGTGCCACTGATACATACTATGCCATGCAAAACTAAGGATGTATTCCAATTTAAAGACAACTGTATTTTCATTTTACTTGTAGTTTAGTTCTACACACTCGAGGCTTATTTTGGACATTGATTTGCTCAGTTTATGTCTTATAATGTTGTTCTATGTATTGAATGCCTTTATCTGACATTTTAAGGAATGAAGCAACTCTTGTAGTACAATGCAGTACGGGAGGTGTTTGGAAGTTTCCGATGCTGTTCATTGCTACGGAGCCAGAAGTGGATGATGTCATCAACATTGAAGCAGTTGGCCTGAATAAGGAATCTATAGTTGGCTTTAAGCTTACAAGCCAGACAAGGTAAAAATACTTATGTTGAGGTATTTATGCAGTTTTCTGAGGCTAGAACTCGCATTCAGTCACATCGGATAGGATAGATTTGGGCAACAGAAACATAACTGGACTGCAGCTATTTCATCATTAATTTCAAGTGCTGTGTTGAATAGGTAACAAATGTGATTTTGAAGCTATACTGTAGAAAACAGAAGCATTCTACATTTAGGAGGCAGGCCCTCAAGAGAAAATTTGTGGAATAGATACAAATGTTTAAATTATGACTTTAAAGTTTTGCCCTAAAATGCTTGTGTGTGTAAAAATGTGTAATATAATGTTAAGGAAGGTGTGTTGTGGTATTAAGGGCTCACTATTAAAGCCTTAGTGTTTTTACTAGCAGATTGTTTATCAAAGTACCTTATACTTACACCAAGTTAAAAACAATCCTTTGCATTGTACTTTAAAATCTTTTAAATGTGCCATTCTTTTTAAAGTGTTCCTCTTTTGTTATGTAAGCATGTTATGAATTCATCTCTACTCTGCCCTTTCATGAGACAAAATAATGGTGTAATATTTCAGTATTTTGTACTCTCTTTTCTAAAAGTCCTCCAGAAATCTCTGTTAATATAACTTTTACATCATTTTCTCAGAGTTTCATAATGTTATAGCAAACCTGTAGTGTCATTTCTGTACATCAGGAAGGCAAGGAATAAATTGTGTGGTACTGATAGCTAAGTTTTAAAATAATAAACAGTGAAACTGAAAGAATCATGATGCTTACAATCTAATTAGCTTATGGAAGTTTTAAAGCTTCTCTTTTTCTTTAAAATTAACAATTTTTACTATATATCTAGAAAGTGTGCCAGATACACTGATTGACAGTTCACTTTCATTGTAGATACATGCTTTTGTAGTAGCATCCCCAGCAGGATGTGTCCTGCCTTCAGTTCCAACTGATTTCTTTTTAAGAGCTTATTTCCAAAACGTGTGCCTCTAAGATGGGACAGTTGTTCCAGCTTTCAGATTGCTGTCAGTGATGGTAATTACTGAGGACTCTGAAAAAGGCTCCTATTACAGTGTTCAAGTTAACAGCTTCAGTAGAATGGGCTGTTTCAGGAACAAAAGTGAAGCAATTGCTCTGGCAATACTGTAATCTCCTGGTAGGTGTTTGATAGTAGTGAAGAGACCTAATGTTCTCCAGAAAGGTATTATATAACTTGAATCGTTGTAGTTATACAAAGAAGGAGCCATGATGGAAGGCAGATTCTCTTTTTCCCTTAAACAAATTCCAACTTTATTTTACGTAACAAGGGTTCCCCCCATACATATCAAAACCAAAATGTAACGTAAATAGTGCCAACAACTGCTCTGTAAGTTTTATATTGCTTTATCTTATCTTCGACTTGCTTAGGAGACTTTGGTGGTGGAGGTTTTGTTATACAAATAGGACAGTCAGCCAACCAACATTTAGCATACTGGATCTGCAGTTTAAAAGCTGTTACACAAGAAACCCATATGTGACAGATGTAATTTAATGCTTGAATAACTCAAATGACTTAGATTAAAAGTAAAACCTTGAAATATTAAAATATGGATTAAAAGTTTCAATTAGAATATTGAGTGTCATCTTATAGACCTTCCCTGAAAAAAATGATCAGCTCTTCAGAGGTTTTCTTGAGTAAACAATTAGCAGCACAATCCCATAGAGAGGCAGTTCTGGTACTTAGAGAGGTGGGTTTTTTTCACTCTGCATATAGATACTTTCTATCTTCTTCTGTTACGCTGGATAGTACCTCCTGACACTGCTGCTTTGAGAGTAGCTGCGGGGGGAAACAGAGATGTTATTTCTGCGTAACCTGCAGCTGTGTCTTTTTCTCCCTCTGCTGCTTGCAAGCCAGAGTGCTAGCTCAGCATCACTGAGAAGACCTGTACATCTTTTGGGGCTAGCAGGGTACGTAGTGATGCAACAGAAAATATTTGAGAACCTCAGGCCAAAGCAAAAGGCTCAAGATCTTATGAAGGACAGATTAGGATTCTCATATATATATATACCAAGTTGAATGAGGATGTTCAGTGATCCACAGAGTGCCTTTGGTGATAACTACATGTCACACATTTAGCCAGGACCACTTTTAGCAGGAAAAGTCAGTTTACCAGTCTGCAAATGGAGTACCCCTGGGTAGAACAGGAATGAGACAGAAATCTTAACGTTTTGTGAAGATAAATACACTAGCTCCTGCTTTGGTGATGCAACATGTAGATGACAAAAGTGATGTTATAGTTGGTAAAGCATTCCCTGATAATCATTTGTCATGCAGTGTTTCTTCATATTTTTTGAAAGTCCTTTAATTCTGAAGCAGTCTTTCCAAAGCTATAGAGTGATAATTGGAGTTAAATATTTTCTGATGTCCAGAGTTCAGGATTTAGAGTAGTCAATTAAACCAGAGTTGGTTTTGGTATGAAACATAACCAATTTTGATAAATAATGAGGATTTCCTGATTTTTTTTCCATTGTCATTTTTTTTAAAAGAAGTTGTCTAAGTCATATCAACTAGGACTAATAATTTTATAGAATTTGACAGCTCTATGCTGTTATTAAGTTTAAAGAACTTCACTACATAATAACTGAAAATTCTTGTATCATCCAACAGATATTAACTACAAATTACAAGAAGCAAGTTTAGTTATGATTAATTATTTTTGAAAGCATGTTGCAACATTCTTTACAGATTAAGATATTTTGTTATTCTTTTACTGAAAAAAAAAAAGACATTTGATCAAAAGCACTGTACATTGTTTTTATGTATAGTTTTCAAAATGCTGAGTTTTATGAAGGAATACATTTCTACAGGAATAATTTACTGCTTCACTAGTTTGAGGAAGAGAGGAGTAAACATTAAAGTTATTTTTGAGCCTTAATTTAATAAAGGCTTATATTTTCAGATTTGCTGGGTATTTTCTAAGTTTTGCAGTGAGATCTCTATGGGAATATAAATTTTAAGGTTTTATTTAATTGAAGACATAAGGTGCTATTCTTTTTTAGTTTACTAATTTGAAAATTGCCTAATATGAGAACACTGACGAGCACAGACTGCTATAAGAGCAATGCTATTTAAGAATAAGATTAAAGGAGTAGTTATAAATATGCCTATTAAATACTAGCTCAATTTTCACTCTTCCTGGTTGCCATTGCATTGTTCAATTATTATTTAAATTCAATTTAATATTTACACTTGTTCATTATTTGAGTAAGGGCAGAGTTCATATTGTCTGAGGGCAATATCAAGCCATTATGACAGGAGTTATGGAACATACGGGTGGGAAGACACATTTGCTTTCTCTGGTTTATATGGCCTCTGCCCTTATATTTACTAATTCATTTGTGCTTGGTTCGTATGTGTGTTTGAAACTCTGCACGTCATTAAACTTTATCAAGCATGTTAGTATCTGCCACCCTTGAGTTAAACAAAAGCCTTCTTGAAAAAATGCAGACTGCCTCATCACTGTCCTTCATGGCTGAGGAAAGACAGGGCAAACATTGACTCCAAAGCTGTTTTACCTGAAGCAGTAATCAAAAAGGAGGAATTAATTTTTAATCATTTTAAACCATATAATTATTAATTTTTAATTATACACTAAATATACAGACACTGAAAATAATAATGCCTGAAATTCAGGTGCTATTCTGGGAATTTTATCTGTACTATAGAAGATGAGAATGAGAAATCAATTTACTTATGCTAGTGAGCTAGCCAGGATGCCAGGTCATCTCCCTGATGTGAACATCAGTGAAACACTGCTTGTTGTTTCTTGAGACCATCTTTAGATATATTTTTAAAACAAAAATTCATGATTTATCAGCACTACAGGCACCGTGAAATGTTCCTGTTTCCGATTGTGTGTAAGTTTTTAATCGCTAGCTCTTGCACCATTAGCCATATCTTCATCAGAATCTCTGCTGGCCTATCATATTATGGCCGGTCATAAGATGGCTATACATTCAATTTGCTGGAATTTCTATTTTCCTTATTCAGACATAGCATCTACTTTGAAGAACATTTTGAATCCAGTAGCTGACTTGACTTTTTTGTTTAAAACTGCCAGGCTTTGGGGAGGGGAGAGAAGGGGAAGAGAAGGGAACAGGGAGGTTTTAGGTGTGACTATACGTGTTCATGTAAGTATATATGTCTGTATGTGTATATATATTTTACTCACCACAGAAAAGAATTATAGCTGCCTCTAGTACCTTGTGGCAATGCTGTCAAAAAACATGCAGATTTTCTTTAAAACATTTTAATTAGTTTTTCCTCTGTTTCTCTTAATGAAAATTAAAATCTGACAAGGTTGATGCAGTAAGACTTTTTTTTTTTTTAACTTGGCAAATAGCTTGTGTGCTCAATTATAGATCAATTTTGTGACAGTTTCATTTTAAACTGTCTGATCCCCTTGTCAAGACTAAAACTATAGCTTTTACTCCTGTGTGTTTTCTGACTAACTGTTTTGAGGAATCATTTACAGTCTCTGAAAAAAAAACTACTGTTGCATCACACCCTACTAAGATGCAATTTCTGCAGGAATGAAGTCCTTATTTTCTTGTGTCTTCTGTGCATGCAGCCTGTTCCACCTCCCTTAGCATTTCATCATTGCATCTGTACTCTAAGTCACACTGTTGTACGTCCTACAAAGACACAAAGTGCTTATTGGGAGTTGCCATCCCTAACTACTTACCAGAAAACAGATTGAACATGGGAGATAAAGAAAGCACTGTCTTAAAATGTTCCTAAATCTAGTCTATAGAGCAAGGATGCTGGAAATGTTGAGGTCTCTATTTCCAGAAGCGGGGTTTGAATATTCATCTCAGATGTTCTTGATGAGTGCTCTGCTCTACTACTCAGCCTAAGAGGCATCACTTCTTTTTCATCCCTTGTCTGCCCTCTGTGTGTAGTAAGTATGCTCTAGGCGTTCTCAGCTGAGCCGTCTTTGTGGGAAATACAGATGGGAAAATTCAAGGCTTAGACAGCACATAGATGGGAACTCAGGCTGTAGCAGGATTAGTGCTTATGGCCCAGGGCTATAGACTCAGCTGCACAACTTTAGGCACCACGAGAAGCGATTGTCAGCATAAGGTTGATGTCACAAGACTTGAAATATAGTTTCAGACATTCAGTAGTTTTGCCCACCTTGCTGTCACCTAAAGGAAAAATTAGGCTAAATCTGGTAATGCACCGAAGTCTGATGGCACTGCTAAGTATCAGTTAATTTCTTTTTGAGGAGGCAGAAGCTTTTTGGTTTCCTTTTTCTGCACTCCCACTATTTGTTTCTATAAACTTACCGTGTGACCTTTTTTCATGAGAGCATTTTGCATTTAGGAAAACCTTTCGTGAGAACATATTCCAAAGGAGAGCTATTTTTAAACAGGATGACAGAGCCAGTGTACCACCCACAGAACAGCACTTGCCCATGAAATGTGGGTCATTTCCGTAGAGATATGAATTGTCATAAAATATTAAATTTCACTTCTTTGTGAGTATTTTCTTTGGAAAGCAGTGTTATTTCTGGTGTGACAATCTGTGAATAAACAGATTTGAACAGCTTTTCTTCGAGATGCTGCTAGTTTTTCATTCTTCAAGTTTTATCAACTGAAAATGTGTTCCCTCTCAGCATGCATGATACTTGCCCTGCTGTACTGTGGCAGGGTGTTGTGGATTATTTTTGACCATGCTGTTGTATTTCTAGTTTCAATTTCTTTTGTTCTCTCTCTGTCCAGATAGTGATAGAGTTGTCCTCAGCAACACATATAAAAACTAAAAGGATAAAGCTGGACATCATAAAAATATATATTCTTTTTATGATGAGAAAGTTTATGGCAAGGAGTCCCTGAGGAACCATGATAGACAGGCTTCAGTTTGGGATTGGCCTAAGATTGTTCTGTAGTCCTCAGCCACTGTCTTTACCAGGAACAAGGCATTTTCTTCGAGTGCAAGAGTACTGCCATGAAACTAGCAATTAGACAAGGTCTGCAGTACCTGTGACAAATGCTTTGAGATAAGAGATGTACAATAATATCGCTAGAGGAACCTAATTATCATTATTACAATATCTTAAAATGTTTAGTTTATGGGATATGAAAAATATGGAAAACAGTGATAGAAAATTATTATTTTCCATACGTTCATTTCAAGGCTTTCAGAACTCCTTCCCAATCTAGTAATACTCCACCAGATTGCAAATTCAGTTCTAGTCATAAAACTTAATAAAATGGGTGGCTTGTGAGTTTTATTTGATTAGAGCTTGGAAAAGCGAGGGGCTTTTAATAGGAAAAGTAGATTTTTTCACTCTGAAATGGAATTTATTTTTATCATTATTATTATTATATCTTCACAGGTCAGATGATTCTTTTCTTTCTCGTGTCAAATGCTATCATTATCCTCTAGTAGTTATAGTATTTGTAATAGCATGTAAGTATGTTTGAAATGGAAGACCAATATGCAGATTATAAATATTTGTAAATAAATGTGAATAATTGCTACATAATATTTATTCTGTAAGAATACTGTTAATAATCTATACGCATTCCATGGGCTGCCAAGTTTCCTGAGTCATGCCACATGGTGGCCTAAATGTCAGATTGTAGATATATGGTATTAAGATACCGTAAAAGGCACAATAGGCTCCTGTGCTTTTCCGTAGGTACCCAGAGCCATTCACTGCGCGATTCCTGGAGGGCAGCGACCATGAGTTCCTGGTGCTGCCGCAAGCTGGAGAACTTCTTCCAGCTGGCACTGTGGGAACCCCTATAACGGTGGGATTCAAGCCAAGTATGTACGGCAAGAAGCATACAGCGATACTTGTAATTCAGGTAAGCCTTCCTGAATTCAGTGCACAAATATACCTTCAGCAATGGAAGGGAAAAAAGAAATCCTATACAAAAAAGCAGCATTGAAACACACAAATGTATACGCTGTGATTATTTCACTACTCTTCACAATAGAATAGACAAGTTTTGAAAATTAACTCATGACAAGCTGGAAAAACTTATTTTAATTTCTATGTTATCCCTTTGCCATCATCACCAGAGACAGATACTTATCTTGATACATCTCCATAAACAACATGACAGAATGACCTTTTGCAGAGAATCAAAACAATGATGTTAAGAACTGGCGGAGAGTATATGAGTAATTGAATATGTGAGGCCTAGGTTATTGATTATACTTGTATTATACCTCCTAGGATCAAAGGCACTAGAAGCTAGATACTAAACTGTAGAAGGCAGAATTTCAGAACGCAAAGCCAAGAATAACTTTTTTAAAACAAGCTTCAAAATAAACAAAAAGAATTTGTAGCCAAGTAGCCTCAGTAAGTCTAAAGGTCAGGGAACGTTTGAAGACATTAATTCCTTCAGTAGTAAAAATGTTCTTATTACTGCAGGAATTAATTTTTAAGTCATTCTTTAAAAGGAAACTGTTTGTTGAAAACATAGTATCATCAAACACCTCAAACTCTCTACAAATCATGATTTGCACTTCAAATCTATCCACTGCATACTGGCAATTTTCAGGCTACTATATTAGAAGTGAAACAGCAATATTGATTTGAAAAATATGATGGTCAAAACAAAGTTGATAAAAAGATACATGGCAAATGACTATAGTGTTTTATCTCTCCGAGTGACAACTTGTTCAACAGTGAATAAGAAATTAAAATCCTGGAAAAACAAGAAGGCCCTTTAATCCTTTCTACTTGTTTTCTTTTACCCTATTAGACATTTGATTAATTTAGTCTTTTTATATAAACAGCAATGATGCTTATCACGCTTCCATTTGAAAAAGAAAATAGCTGACTGAATTTATTCTGTGTTCTTTTATATTTACATAATGCTATATGACACATCTACAGAGCTCAGAATCTTCTGATGCAGTTCTGGAACTCGACTCCTGTTTTTAGGCATGACACATGCAAAAGTACTAGCTATGTTTGTCTTTGGCTTAACTTTCATCACTAACAAAGAGCTTTAACATAATAAATTTGTCTGGAATGGGATAAACATGATGGTCAAAGATTATGATTAGCTTTCTAAGAATTCAGTCAGTAATCCAAAATTTCCTGTTAGGAATTTATCAGTACAGATGGGCTTTGAGGAATTGGATTTTTAACCTGCATCTATGCACACCTTGGTCTCTGGTTATGAACGAGGCAGATGGCTCTTTACATCTCCACCTTTGGTACTGCGTGCAGGTGGAGGAAGTCACTCATACATACTTCATATACATATGATACATATTACATATACGTATCAGATCACATCTTGTCCTATCTATTCCTGTATGTTCAAAAATACATTGAGGACTCTTAATGCTCATAAGCACCATTTGGACCAATATTACACCATGACAGTGTGTTAGAGGTATTTCTAACATTCTTGTTGAAGTATTAAGTTGTTTCAGTAATGTTTTGGTGAGGCTTGTGCACTCTTTGCTCTTACTGATAGTCCTTTTGTATACATCGGACTTCCCCCTCTCCTCTCCACACAAGCTTCCATTCCTGTAGCTCTGATGTAAGCCAGAGCATCTGTGCCTGTGTGTAATTCTGCTGCTGCGCTCTCAACATTGACCTGAAATAAGACTTGATGACATCTTGAGAATGCCAGATACTCGCTTCTGCCTTTCCTCTTAGTTGAAATCATTTTCACTGGTGACCTGAGAGAGACAGATTTAGTTAGATGCAAAACTAGTATTAAATCATTCTTATTTGGGAAATAATAAAGGAGATGGTGAAACACAATTAATGTTGGACGTGACACTGAAGAACCTGTGTTGCACACTATACCGGCTGAGGCTTTGGACTGTTTTTTAGAAACAGTGAGGAAGTTTCCTTTCTTGTACAGTGTCGCCTCTCTTCTGATGCTGCCGTAGTAAAGGAGTACAGCAGTCTTGCTCTAAAATTTCCTTTGCACTTCTGAGGGTAAAGTCATAGTCCTAACACTAGCGTGTTATTATTAAATTATTTGAATAGTGAGTAGCAGAACGGTCATTTTGGTGTGCTTCAATGAACAGTGATAATTAGGCTGTAAAGTAGCTGAGATGACAGGGTAAGTTCTTTGGTTTATGTTGGTCATTACAATTGTGCTGCAAAGTAAAATGGGAGGTTAGGATTATGGGGAAAGTCATCTTTTTCTTATTTGTTGCAAACATTAAACCCAAATATTGTACATGCAAATTTTTTTGTTTAGTTGCCCTGCTGAGAACCCAGCCCTGAGGACCTAATTACCCTTAAGACATTACAATTTGGTTTTACCAGAATTTAGTGTGTACATTTTAACTGAATGTATATATATATATATAAAATTGAAATAATGTAGTCTAATTTATATTTTCTGCACACAAATCAGGTACTTTGTGGGATATTTTGTGGACTTTAATATTTATGAATACTTACAGTAGATTTTATTAATGGCAGAAAACCGTAATTACTTTACTGAAGCAATTAAATATTCTTTAACCATCATTAAAACTTTTGTTCTCAGTCAACTACATATCAAAACAATTGAAGTTAGATAACTATTTGAATAGCTGTTAAGAATCTTAATTTTGAAAAAGTGACATAGAAAATTACTTTAAAAATTTCTGTAGATCAAAGAATGAAAAATAATAAAAAGCCAGTAAAGAAAATAATCATGCTCATTTCTGTAGCTGTGAAAGAGAACATTATAATCTAGTCAAGCTACAAGTAATAAATAGTGACACGGTGCCTGAAGAGCTTTTTTTTGATAGGTATTATTCCATAACCAAACTTCCACATTTATAATAGCCTTCACAAACAGCACAGTTCTAGCTGAGAAAAAAAAAATGTATTGCCAGTAATGATAAATTAGTGAAGAGAGCATGCTTCTTGGATAAGCTATAAAGTGCTGTGAGGGGAAAAAAAGGACTTCTTCAGCCGCACTGACGTCTCAGAGCTAGGCTGCAATGTGCTGGTAAAGCTGAACAGGAAAGCAACCGAGCTGAGGGATGGCAAGAAGGAGCTGGGGCAGGGGGATGCTCTGCGAAGGCTTCCTGGGGCAGGAGTTGCTGCCAGGCACAAGGCAGAGCAGCCTGGAGGCTGGCGAATCCTTGGAAAAGGATGCATTCGGGTTGGCTTACGGTTAATTTGTGTGCACTGTGCTGAATTCAGCCAGAAGACCTGAGCAATTTGTGTGTAATTCATGGGTGAGACTTCAGAGATGTTCCAAAGCAGAAGGCACACAAAATAAATCTTAAATGATAAAATAGATGTCAGAGTAAACCAGATTGCAGGTAACATTATCAAGCCCTCCAGAAGTCAGGCTCGTGCACCTTTATTACTGAATAAACACTAACTTAGCCTATGGAAGATAGCATATCAAAACCATTTGTCATGCTGTTCTGCAAATAAATGATTCGGTGTGCAAGCCACAATACCCAGGTGTGGCTTCTCTAAGCTTGTCTATACAAACTTGCATATCTTAACAGCAAATGGTACTATTACATATTCAGTAGCTTGGTAAAAATACGTTCTGCATTGTTCCTGGTAGATTTATTAATTATCATAGTTTAATGTTACTCTAAACTGTATTTCTTAAACAGAATGAGCAAGGAAAAATGTAACCAAGTTAACAGGATAATTGAAATAGTTTCACATTAAATAAGACATCACCTGTGTCCCTTGCCACTGGTTGATGTTGACCAGAGTTTTATGATTAAAAGCAGACATCTAGAAAATTCATTACAGGCAGTGAATGCAGCACATCCTATAATTAGCAACACTGGATTTTGAGTGCAGAATCGATACTTAAAGTTTTTGTTTCACAAGCATGAGAAAAGGTTACTCTGCTTATTGAAACTATAATTCTCATAATGCCAAAAGATTATCACAATATGGGAACCATTGCTGTACGAGGGTATTCAGACCATCACCAGTCCTGAAGGAATGGTTGATATTGACTGTATTACGTCTGAGCAATGCTGTGAAACATCTAATATTGGAACTGCAGAAGTCGATTAAGCCACCTTTAATTCTGTCTGGAAATGTTCCTCTAAGCTAAGAAAATGCTTGTTAGCCATCTTCTTCATTAGAAATTGCTCAGAGCCTGGCTGGGCATTGGTCTGCTTGTGAGAGGTGGTGACTGCCTGCCTTTGCGTTTCTTGTGTGTTGTTGGTTTTTTGCTGTAGGTTTGGGGTTTTTTTTTTTACCCCTCTTTTCTTCACTTATTAAACTGTCTTTCTCTTGATCTGTGAGTTTTCTTGCCTTTGCTCTTCAATTCCACAGTTCACATAAAGGTTTGGTTTATTTTCACTCTGTATACACTGATCATAACTGGTCATTTTTTGCTTGTCACTGCTGCAGTATAGGTTAAAGGTCAGGGAATACTGGATGCACTATCTGTAATTTCCTGTGTTTTAACTTATTTGGAAGTCTTATAAATTTTATTTGGACTTTCCCGAGTTAACACTGTTCAGAAAATAATTGGAATACCATTTACCTTAAAATTCCTGATACTTGCTCCCAACATTTAACACCCTCCTAACACAGATCTCTTTGATAATTAATTAGCATGTAACTCAGCAGCACTTCCAGCCTCCAGTGAATACACATGGATGCTCTGTGTTCTGCAAATTAATTCTATGAATCATGAGCCATCTGTAAGAATGGTTTGAATACCAAAAAATACACTTTATATAAATTATTTGATGACTCTTATCAGTATTTGCTGTATAAGTTACTTCATGAACATTACTCAGCAATCAAGACAGTTAAATAATTTACTTGAATAACTTCTGATATTTAGTAAAAAGTGGCAGCATGCATCTGACTTTTTAATTCTTTAAAATCTTCAGAAAGATTTAGCTCTGCAGATAACCATTACTCCAACCAGGTGAGCCAAATTATTTCTCTCCATATTTCAATTAGATTAGGGGGATCAGGAATTTTGAGGTTTTGATAAGAGGAAGTCATTCATTTCAACAAGAAAACCTCCCTCAGACTGTCAAGGACATTCAGACTGTAGTCTGGTCTTCTTAAATTGCATGTGCACAAGGCCTAGAGATGCATTGCAGGGAGCCTGGGATTCTTAAATACCTATGTTTATATTAGATACATCTTCTTAGCAGAGAGTCCTTTTTATATTTCTGTTCTGGGAGATTGTGTAGATTGTAGTAGATTCAATATGTTAATCTTTAGACTTTGTTACTACCAGTGCTAGTATTAGAATTGTTCCAAATTTGATATAATAAACTGCACTGCCTTAAGCATAGGAAGAGTTCCTCTGATTTGGGAAATTTTGACCCACTTCTTAGGCAAGTAAATACAGCTTGTAAATCAAATATTCTGTCATAATTATATGGTCATATATAGATGACCTTTCGAAGTCTCTCTCTCCTCTCCACCGCTCCAGAAAATTCTGAAACTCGATCCATCTTTTCCTTTGCTGAAACTTGTCTGACCTGGAAACCCAAAGTAGCAACTTCAAGGGACTTGCACGGACTCTTAACTTGGTAGACTTGCTCTTGCTGCAGTTTTCATATTGGTTAGAATAGTTGTTGTAGTTCAGCTGTACAGCCTTATCCTGAAAAAAGTACTTATGGCTTCAGCACCATTTTAAAACCTAATATTTTGCCCTTGGAAATTAAATATTCTAGTGAAGTAGACATTTGTGGGTATCTAAGGTTTTCTGAAAATTACTGAATTCTAGGTGGTTCTAGTGCTAAACAAACACTAACCCAAGTTACGTTGGCAGTTACAGTAACTCTTGTCCATTCGTGCAACACTTGTTTCCCCTTTAGCAGACAACACTGAACTAAAATGAGAATCTTTGAGTAAATTAGTACATAAATGCAATTTTTTCACAGTGATTGTCTCCAGCTGTCTAGGCTGATAGCACATAATTTACAATAGATGGACTACTATAGCTCAAGATAATTTAGGGTGGGGTTTTTTTGTTGTTATTGCTTTTTTCCCCCTTCTAGCTTGACAGATCCTATCTAAACGGTTCCTGTGATAATGCCCACAACATTTTCCCCATTGGAGCCAATGGGTTTCCATCCGTGAAAAAGCAATCTCTCCTGCCACTGAACGACACCTGACACAGGCTACAGCAGCAACAGAATAGGCGGCTTTTTTCACCAAGTCAAGCCACAAAGTTTTTTTCCACAGGACGTACAATCTAGGATATTTGTATAGCAAACAAAATTAGAAAAGGGTTATTACTACCCAAAAGGCTATATCAGTTTTTTGATGCTGATGATAAATGGAGTTGAGAGGTAGTATAGCCTACCACTTTTGTTGAAATCTCACTTCAAACAATTACTAACACTATAGACAGTAAAGTTACAATATGTGTGGATTTCATGAACAGAAATGATTTTTTAGTAACTTAATATTCAGTTCAAGTCGTTGACTGAAACACCTATCAGATCTTTTCTCTGACCTCGAAGTGATCAATGAGAGTTGCACACAGTGAATATGACCCTGAGATTAAATTTTCTTTAAACTTAAATAGCTCATCTAGTGTACTAAAGAAAGATAAAGCATTTCATCTTGTATTGAAGTTAATAAAACAATTAGCTAACTTTGGAGAGTTATTTACTTAAATGACAACTTTATCTTTGGATATAAGATACTGATGTTAGCCTGTATCACACCTGCTTTTGCTGGATTCTATCTTTACAGTCAGTAGAGTTACTAGATTGTTTCACAGTATTAGATAAGATCGAGAATAAAGATGAGTTAATCTGCCTGTTTTACACAGGAATAATATTCAATTTAAATTAGATTTTGATTTTAGCAGAATAGTAATGAAAGTTTAAAAAATTATGCATGCATGGTGAAATATCTATTAAGAGCTCACACTGACTAATCTTATTTGAATAAGGCAATTCATTTAGAAGACACTATGCAAAATCAGTACTGCCAATTCTAAAGTAGAGGTTTTAAAAAATGTTTAAGAATACACAGCAAAAACGCAGCTATAATTTCAACATTAGCACAGAAAAATATATATTCAGTTGCCCAAATATTGGTTAAAATCAGTTGTCTAGCAAGAACCACCACAATCAGAGATTCATATGGTGATGACATGTAAGAGCTGTCAGCGTACGCAGCCTATATGCGAAACAGTGTAAATGCTGTATAAGTACACAGCAGAGAACAAAGCCTGTGCCAAAGGGTTTACAGTTTAATGGTCTGAAACTTCGTCCTGTTGGATAGCTGCAACATGAATGCAAAACTGCTTGCAATGATCTAAATTGGGCATGCAACGCTTTTGTCTTTCTTTCGCACATCATTTGAAATCTTTGGGGTTCATAATATTTCTGTTGGTTTTTGTCTTTGCGTTGGTGTTTGTGGTTGTTTTTTTTGTGGTGGTGTGGGTTTTTTTGTGTTTTTGTTGGTTTTTTTTGTTTTTTTTTTGTTTGTTTTTGTTTTTTTTTAAGAGAAGAGGGGAACAGAAAACTAAAAACCACAAATAGACCTTTTCCTAGATGTAATGACAGGAAAATGCTAAAGACTTGGAATAAGGACCTGTTTTCAAGAACTAAGGTGACACAGTTGGGGAAAAAAAAATTGATTTTAGAGAGCCTGAAAGATCTGCAATAGTTAGACATGAGTTTTTAGCAACCAAAATTCTGCTTCAGGACACAAATGAAACCTGGGAGATAGACAGCAGTGTAGCCTTCATATACATAGAAATAATACTGCTTAAGTATGGATAGGTGGGATGTGTAGTAAGAATAAGAATCACGTACTTGGTAAGACTCAAGTACTCAAGCATTACAAGACATGACAGAGAAACATATGCTCCATTCCTAGAGACCAGTTATAAACACAAAGCAAATGAAGAGTGTCGTTTTCAATTCGCATAAATATTCTTCAAACTAGAGATTTCAACATGAAGCTGCAATTCTCTTGTGTATACTCAGAATTCTTTTCTCTTAGTTTTGTTCATTATTTTAATGCAAAAATTCCACCATTTAGTAATACCATTGTTACCAATACCAGAGCTGCAAATAAATCCTACAGTATAAACCCAAGGCATTTATATTGTACTATGGAAAATATACCTTTGAACATCATACAAAGCTTTGGGTTTTACTAAATGAAAAAGGAATTTTAGATCAGCCAGGAAACTAAATTTGTCATCTTTGTTATGCTTGGTCATGAATAAAGTTAAATGTGATTTCAGTTCTCTGTGTTCCTGGAGTGCAATTCTCATTCTGTGTTATTCCAGTACCTTACATAGAAAAGGATAAATATATTTTTAAACCAATGTAGCATGGTAAATCACTGTCAATTTTTCAAGGTATTTGATCACTGATTTTATTTTTTCTTCTATGTCCCTGTTCATTATTTTCAGACACCATCGATGCAGTGGACTTATAAAATCAACGGACTGCCTCCACAGACTGTACCTCCTACAAGGCCAGCAAAAGTTGTTTCTACCAGCAGTTACATAAGACCAGCCACAGTTCAACAGCGCAATTTTATACGTGAAAATCTGAAACTTATAACCACAGCAGCATCCTCACCAATCAAAGGGGCACCTTTGGTCCTGAGGAGAAAATTCAGAAAGTTATGATCAGTTATTGTTTCGGCAGGATAGTATATTTTTTGTCAAATAAATTTTACAGATAAAAAGAAGATTTTTTTGTATTTTTTTATTAAAGCAGATATTGTATGCATTGATTGTATGCTTTACATGGAAGATTCAGAGTGCCTGAGCTCTAGTAATATTATTTTTCTACAAGGAATTTTGGATGCATACCTAACAGTTTATGTATATCATACAGATGTCAGCAAGTTCTAATGAGAAAAAACTTTGAGTGGAAAAAAATGTACTTAAAAATTGGGGAATTCAAACTAATGCTTTGCTTTCTAAGGGATATTAATTTAGTAAGATTTTAATAGGAAGCTTTAATGAATGTTCTGTGTGATGTTCAACATATTACACTCATGCAAACCAAGCAAGCAAAACCAATCCCTGATCTCTTTCATGATAAAATCTGTACCCGAAGTTTGCAATATTTTGCTAAGGTGAAACATGTTTACATGTCATTTGTCCAGAGCTTCACTGCCTTTCAGATTCTCTTGCTTTGGCAAATTTCATTCGTTATGACATCTTTGCTTTGTCCAAAATAAAAATCCTGATTTATTCATCACATAACACTTCAAAAATCTTAGACGATTATACTAACATGGAATGAAAATAAAGCATCCTCCCTCAGTATTTTTGTGTTGAGTAAATTTTAGAGAGTGCTTTAAAGCATTGAAATATAGAAGGTCAGCGAGGAATAGACCCAGATTTTAGTTTTTTCCCTAAAATAAGAGATGCCATTCATAATGCGTTTCCATTTCCATGTTTTCCATCCACGGGTGGCTTTAGAGAGGTATTCAGGCTTTCTTTGCTCTTAACGTGGAAAATTAGATCTATGCAGACATGCTTTGTAAGATCACTGGATGGGTAACTCCTGCCTTCTTTCTTCCTTGAGATTGTTTTCCCTCATTTTACTAATAGAACGTAAATTGTATTTGTGCCTTTATTTTGATGGTGGAATATACTTTAACAAAAAAAAAAAAAAAAAAAAAGGCTTCGCACAGATTAAGTGCTTTCCTGGCACAGATACAGAATGAGCAACATTGCTCAGGAATGGGGAGCTTGAGAACAACCTATGTAGGTCAGGGTAAATGAGCACCAATAAAACCATTTTACCGCAGTGTGCTTGAGGATTTTGTTTATGCCACACATTTTAGAGAAGCTATTACAGAAAATGTTGGGAACTTATAAAACAGCAATGGCACTGTTTAATGTCTCCTTTTAAATGCAGCGTGCCCCTTTTTGGTCAGAAACCAGGAAATCTGAAGCAAGAATAAAGTCTGCCTTACAAATTCAGTACACAACACAGGAAAGGTACTGTCAATAGTGATATCTGGTATATATCTAAAAGACGTTAAGAAGCTATTGCAATATTTATCCTAAATGCTACTGGGACCACAATACAGCTAGATTTCATAGGAAGCCTCTATCTGCATATATAAATGAAGCAAGTATTTCTCTGACTGTAAGAAATCAGAATTTATGGATAAGAAATATGCAATGGTTTCACAACTGATTATTGGTGTTCAGGAAATATTTTAGTGACAACTTTTTTTTTGTAAAAGCTTTGTTTTCCTTGTTTCACATTTTTAAAGTCTTGCTTTCCTATTTAAAATGACACTTGTTTGCAAGATGCTCAAAACTCTGCAGTTCTACCAGGGATGGATTAACAGGTGACATATAGGTGAATCACTTAACAATTCAGCGGTACTCACTCCAGAAATTTTATTTCACAATTTGCCTCCTGCACTTGCTGCTACATGTAGTAGATTTTCAAAGATTAAAAAAAAAAAAAATCCAGAAGCAAATAATATCCAATAATATATTATCAGAGGGGCATTTTCAAAGGTGCAGTTCACTTATATTATCTGTCTTAAAAGGGAAGCATAATCTATGCTTTCTGGACCAGATTACATTATTTTTTTTTCCAATGTGTACAGGGTCACTCATGAGTTATGCAAGATATGCCATCATCAGTTGAATTTGTACCTAATATTAAAGTGTATTACAATTTTCTTATTTATTACAGAGTTTAAACAGAACTATAAATATTTCTTTTGATATTAAGAACATACTTGCAAAGGTGATTTAAATAAACACCATTGTATATGTGTGGTTGTAACATCTACAATGTTTTATGTATTATCTGCATGCACTTATGCATTACACTGACTATATAAACAGTCTATAAAAATACATTCCTTTTTACTTCCTAGCTTGATGCTTTGCACTTCTGTCAGGGATGTGGTTGTATTCTTTATAACACAAGAGCTAATTTTAAGTATATCTCTTAAAAAAAAACCCCAGTTTCTAAGCGGCAGTACTGGAAGATTTCCAGAATGATCAATTTTATTCATCCCTTGCTCTCTCCTTTTCACTAGAATCACTGAGCCATATTGAAAACCTTAGAGTTTCAACTCATGGAAGGAAAGAACTGACATGAGAAAAGATGATAGAATGCTGCTCTTGTTATTTAAATTTGGAGAATTCACTGCAAAGCTTTTGGACCCACCATTAAATCTGAGCTCCAGAACAGCCGGGCAAGCTGCTCGCCATCACCCCACACCTCTGCAAACGTGATCTGCAGAGGAGTTTAACTACTGGAGGGAGGGCTAAACACGGTTGTTGCAGTTAGGGCTCAGGTCTGAAAAAAGCGGTCCAAGTGACTTAGCTTAGAATTCATTCTAAATTACTATTTATTATCATAATCTTCTTACAAGGAAATGGGAGAGAATGAACACAGCCTCGAGGTTATGGCTTTTGAAGAAGGCCTCACAATGTTTCCTATGCTCTCAGGCCACACCAGAGCAGCCGCTAGCAGAAACGGAAAGCAAAAAAAAAAAAGACTTTGTTTCTCCACATTAGAGGAGAAACACTCATCAGGGTCCTTTTCTTCTGAAAAGGATGAAAAAAGGAGTATCTCCCTTCACATTGATCTGTGCAGGCAGAGCAGAATCTCAGGGAAATGGGGGGGGACATTGGTTATTACTGTAAATAATAGCTCTTCATTTCTAATTGCTAATTTTGATTAAAGATCTAAAATTACTTGTACTGACTCCATTTACATATTTTGATATATATAAATGTCAAATCACAAAATTTTGAAATCAGTATCACAAAGCCAATGTCTTAATCTTAGTCTTACATGACACAGACAAGTCAGCTGCGCATCTGCTTGTTACTGGGCTCCCCAGAAATACCAGTTGGCTAACCACCCTGGTCACCACCTGCTTGTTTAGACTTCTTCCTCCCTTGTCTCTTTATGTCTCTCTATAATGATTCATCTTTGAGAACAATTAAAAAAAAAGATTAAAACCTTATGAAGCAACATTATTGTGTAACGTAGAACTGATTACTTTGGGAAGGGGGGGTCTACGTTTAAATTTATTACTAAAATACCATACAGCTTCTGCAACTATTGAGCTCCTGTTTTTATGTGACACATCCAGTAGTGGGGACAATCTGCCTCAGCGGGTTGCAGGACTGTACAGTCAGAGCACTAGCTTCAAAACAATACAAAAGCAATCAAAATTCTAATTGTTTGATGTTTGGCTGAGCTTTATTTGGCACAATACCACATAGGAGGATGACACAAGGTTAACATGGAAACATTTTTGGGATTTCTGCCATCAGCAGCTCAACTTGGAGTGGGTTTTGCTGCCACATAACTTGGAAGACTTCAAGATTGCTTGTTCTACTTGTGTCTGCCTAGCCATGGTATCAGTGACACTCTAAGACTATTTTGTACCTGATCTCACTAGTTATAAAAAGGTTTTAGAGTATCAAACGTGCCCTTCAAGAATAATAAGAGCCTAACATTAACTCCTGTGTCAGTGCAGATTTTGTCCAAGTCAGGAGAACTGAGAGATAAAGTCTGCTTGAAGCACAGAAAGTAATCATCACCAGGTAAAGAGCCCGTCGGGGCATGGGGCCATGTACATTCCTACTGCTAGCTGCAAGGAAAGGTATTATTTTAAGACAGCTCTTTGGGACCGAAGCCAGATTAGCAGAGGACGTAATGCTGAACCAACAATGTTCCTACTTGAATAAAATAACATGGCAGCAGCCAAATCTGACAAATCTGAGCATGCACTTCTTTTCTCTTTGACGACAAACCCAAACTATCAGAAGAAACAGAAACTTCTGAGTCATCCTGCATATAGCAAACATCAGGGCGGGGGGACAAAAAAGAGATACATATATAGGAAAAAAAAAAATCACTGTACATTAATAAATATTCCTAGGAGAAAGGCTTAATATTTAGAATAAGAAAGAAACTCCCTGGCTTTGCCTTACTATTTATTTGCTTGTGAGACATTTAATAGTTTTATTTCTCCCTGCAGTGACTGTTCATTCTAAAATAAATGACTGAACAGTGCTTTACTGCTGACACAGATCAGTTTGTTGCTAATGGAATGTTAACTGCTTTTTAAGTAACACTGAATAAACCTGCTGATCCATAGAAGATTCATCTAAAAAGGAGTCCAATTCATCTACTAGCTTTTCTGCTTCCACTGACATGAAACATATTCTTCCACAGTTTACTGCAGTTATTGTAATACTGATAGTGTCAAATTTCCTATAGTAGGATATTTTACATTTTGAGACCATGGTGTGCGACAGTGTGGTGAGGTCATAGCAGCACATGGATGCCAAGGTCACCGTACAGAAGTCTGTCCAAAAAGCACTGCTTGGTGGCTAGAGAAATAAAGGGAAAGACATGGGGCAAGGAGAATCTTTGAGTTTGTTTTTTTTTTTTTTCCTCTTTATTCCAATATTTACATATTTTCTGCAAAGTATCCAATTTCTCACAGTTAAAACAACCCCAGTTATGTCAGTGGAAAACCTGACAACTCACTGCTCATCCCACCATAAGAATACACAGCAGATGCCACCAAATCAGTCTGGCACAAGTCTAGGTGACAAAAGAAAATCAGACGTAAAGAGAAGGGTAAGGCAACAAAGCAAAATCCTGCCACTTGTTAAATGAATAGAGTTGGTGTTCATCACATGAGGTGACAAAATTTACCAATCTGTACAAAAATCAAAGGCTCAGTTTTTCCATTAATAACAGGTTTGCAGCGTATCTTTGCCGTAGCCTACAAGCCTAATATTGTGACTATAAGGTGTGAAGGGTAGCTGTGTCCTGACTCCACAGCTCCTCAGTCCTGGTTACTTTGTACAATACCGGAGTGAAAAACGTACAGTACAAATCAAGGAAAACCTGCAATTGTTGTCTCTAAAAAAGTTGTAAGAAACAACTTCCTCCACCCACAAGCTTCTCTAAGAGCAGCATCTCAGAAAACAGGTTTTCCTTTTGAAGAAACTAGTTTATGAAAAATAGAACTCCTGATGACCTGTTAACAGACAGACTTCAGGGCGAGGTGTGAAACTTCCCTATTCTTTGATGAGTACAGGGTATGTTTTTCTAGTACTGTTCAGGTTTAAGTATCACAGAACAGTTTGGGTTGGAAGGGACCATTAAAGATCATCTAGTCCAATGCCCCTGCAATCAGCAGGGACATCTTCAACTCAGTCAGGTTGCTCAGACCCCATCTGGCTTGACCTTGAACATTTCCAGGGATGGGGCATCTACCACCTCTCTGGGCAACCTATGTCAGTGTTTTACCACCCTCATCATAACAAAATTTTTCCTTTATATCTAGTCTGAATCTACCCTCTTTTAGTTTAAGCTAGTCCTATCACAACAGGCCCTATTAAAAAGTCCCTCCCCTTTAGGTACGAGAAGGCTGCTCTAAGGTGTCCCCAGAGCCTTCTCTTCTCCAGGCTGAACAATCCCAACTCTCTCAGCCTGTCCTCACAGCAGAGATGCTCCAGCCCTCGGATCATCTTCGTGGCCTCCTCTGGACTTGCTCCAACAGGTCCGCGTCCTTCTTGTGCTGAGGACCCCAGAGCTGAAGGCAGTACTGCAGGGGGAGCCTCACCAGAGCAGAGGGGCAGAATCCCCTCCCTCGACCTGCTGGTCACTCTGCTTTGGATGCAGCCCAGGGCATGGTTGGCTTTCTGGGCTGCAAGCAGAATTGCTCGCTCATGTCCAGCTTTTCATCCACTAGTACTCCCAAGACCTTCTCGGCAGGGCTGCTCTCAATCCCTTCATCCCCCAGTCTGTGTTGATACTGGGGATATGCTCCACCCAGGTGCAGGATCTTGCACTTGGCCTTGTTGAACTTCATGAGATCATTTGGGTCCCACTGGATGGCATCCCTTCCCTTAGGCGTGTCAACCACACCACTCAGCTTGTTGTCATCTCCACACTTGCTGAAGGTGCACTTGATCCCACTGTTTGAGTCATTGATGAAGTTGTCCCCACACAGACTCCTGAGGGACACCACTCATCACTGATGCCCATCTGGACACTGAGTCATTGACTGTTACCCTCTGGATGCAACCATGCAGCCAATTCCTTATCCATCAAATCCATATCTCTCCAATTTAGAGAGAAGGATGTTGCGGGCGACTGTG
>NW_009615866.1:88530-89369 GCF_000690535.1 Cariama cristata
CACTAGGTTGGTCAGGCAGGACTTGCCCTTGGTGAATCCATGCTGGCTGTCTTGAATCACCTCCCTATCCTCCATGTGCCTTAACATAGCTTCTAGGAGGATCTGCTCCGTGATATTCCCAGGCACAGAGGTGAGGTGGACAGGTCAGTAGTTCCCAGGATCCTCTTTTCTACCCTTTTTAAAAGTGGGTGCAACATTTCCCTTTTTCTAGTCACCCAGAACTTCACCTGACTGCAACGACTTCAAATATTATGGAGAGTGTCTTGGCAACTACATCAGCCAGTTCCCTAAGTATCATGACTGACACCTTGGATCCAGCATTTAATATGTTGGGCACCCTTACCAACAACCTGAAACACTTTTCACTGCTTAGTATCAATGGAGAAAACAAACCCAAAGATACTAGGACACCAATGTGTACTGCTAGCATACAAAGTCCATTTACGAATAGTTCTTTCTAATGTTATGGAGTCAACATATATATCTCTAATGTAAGATAAAATAGTAATTATTTTTATTCCTTGAAATATAAAATAAATACATACTTGCAAAACTGTGCACTTGGAAAGTCAAGCTGAATGTGCAAACAGTCAGGTGTGTGCTTCAAAATGCAGAGCATACATGGGGGTAGTGGGTTGAATACACGGTAAATACGTGGATAGCACTGACTGAGCAGTCTTGCATTGCTCCTGGCATAAACTGTTGCATTCAAATGTAAAAATCTTTGATTTTAAAATGCTTTTGACCCATACAGCTGCCTGGCTAGCATTAATTGGTACTTGCATTCCATTTTTCATTGCCTTATTTCTCCCCTAACGTCTGCTATCTTAAGAAAAAAA
>NW_009615867.1:0-1775 GCF_000690535.1 Cariama cristata
TCAACACTCCCACCCAGCTTGGTGTCCTCGGCAAACTGAGGGTGCACGCGATCCCCTCCTCCAGACCATTGACAAAGACATTAAACAGAACTGGGCCCAGTACCGAGCCCTGGGGACCACCACTGGTGACCGACCCCAACCGGGTTTAACTCCATTCCCCACCACTCCTTGGGCCCGACCACCCAGCCGGTTTTGTACCCGGCACAGAGGACGCCCGTCCAAGCCAGGAGCAGCCTGGTTGCCGAAATCCCACCCCACCCCTCCCCAAGTTGTCTTCAATCAATGGGTTTTCGCAAGGGCTGCTATCTGGATTCTCCGCCGTCTAACAGGGTTGAGCGGAGCTGAACCTCCCTCCCAAGGAGAAGCACAAGGAATTTCTCCATTGGGTTTTACAAAGCTTTACAGCACATCTTCGCGATGTTCCCTTTTGGCAGGTGTGGGCGAGACTGGTTGTGGCTCTGGTTTTACTGGGGGAGCTGCTGGGGGAAGGAGGGGTAAAGGCACGTGTCGCACTTACAGCGCCTCATCCCCTTGCAGCTCAGCACCAAACCCTGCTCTTCCAACCCCAAACCCAGGGGTGCGCAGAGGGACACGGGTGGCCTCCAGTTTGGGGGGGAATAAATAACCTGGGGGGGTTCTCTTGCAATGCACCTCAAAAGGTTGGGCACCGGAGCTGAGGGACATCACCAGCAGCTTCCCCCCCCTGCTGAATATCCTAATTAAGACCACAAATTGAAATTAAAATGAACAGCATCGTGCTTCAAAAGGGCTCTTCTTCCCCTGCCCTGTTGCCCTGAGGATGAGCCTCATCCTTCCCATCGCAACAACCGGGGAAAAATGTGTCTTTGTCTTGGGGCACAGATTTGGGGTAAGAAATGCTGGGTTTGGTGCTCGACGGGCACTAACAGGGCAGAGCCAGCCCTGTCTGCCCAAAACCACATCCATCCTGCAGCCGCCTTTAGCGGGATGCTAACTGCTTTATAGGATGGAAAATCCCCAGGATTTAGGACAGGCAGCAAGGGAGCCCGGTGCGTTGGGTGTGCCCGTCCTCGATGCCACGCAACCCCTGCCCACCCTCACGCGCCCGACTGAGCACAGAAACATTTATTGGCAGCATCTTAAAAAAAATATACGTATTATTAGACAGTGATTTCACAAGAGGTTCTCGTCACGATCAGTAGTAACAGCGGGAAGAGCAGCAAAACTGAATTCAAGTCCAGGTATTGCAAAAAGCCCCCCTTGCCCTGCACGGGTCCGGCTGTGACTTGTGGGGTGAGTCCTGTCCCCAACCTTGAATGTCACCACCCCAGAGCTGTCCCCAAAGGGACAATGATGCCTTACAGCTCCCGCGGGTGTGGCAGCGCTGGCTGGTACTTGGTAACTTGGCATTTCTGCTTTTTTGTTTTTCCCTGTTTGAGATGAAGTGATGCTGAGGGCTGGAAAAGCCCTTTGTGCCCTCGTCCTCCAGCCTGCACGGGTATCCCCTGCCCCCGTCCTGCCAGCATGGCATGGGCTGGGCAGGGAAAAATGAAAAAAAAAAAAAAAAGAAAAAAAATAAAATTGGAAAATTTGGGTTTTTTTTCTGCATTTCAATGGGGGGAGTGTCCCCAACCCAGGGGCACCTGGCTGCTGAACTTGGAGGAGGGGGACACGGAGGTGGCTCAGAGGCTGCAGCAGCGCAGGGGGGGCCGTGCTGGCTGGGCGAAGGGCAGCGACCACCCCCGTGTTACCCTGCAAAGTCACCCAAAAGCAGCCAAAACTCACCTGGAGGGTAC
>NW_009615867.1:1897-2190 GCF_000690535.1 Cariama cristata
CCTGAGCTGAGCGAGCTGCTGTCCCCCGGCTCCCTGAGCTTCCTCTTGCCCCCACACTCACCCCAGCCGGAGCGAGCTCGCAGCCTCCCTCCAGAAGCAATTACGCACGCTGCCATCCGTGCAAAGCTGCAGAGGCTTTTAAATCTGAAAGTGAGCACTCCAGAGTGAAAAAAAATAAAATAAAAATCAAAATCAGGGTTTTTTCCCCCCTAAGCATCTCTGGTCTGCGGAGAAGGCAGCAAGGGAAAGCTTGGCTGTGGTGGAGCAGCCCCGGGCTCAGCCGCAGGTCAGAG